>NW_009707629.1:0-26579 GCF_000703405.1 Apaloderma vittatum | reverse complement strand
GGAGGGGCTTGTTAGGATGTCGGGCAGTGACAGGACTAGAGGGAATGGATTGAAGCCAGAGATGGGTCAATTCAGATTGGACGTGAGGAAGAAGTTCTTCCCCATGAAGGTGGTGAGACCCTGGCACAGGTTGCCCAGAGAGGGTGGCAGCCCCATCCCTGGAAGTTTTTCAGGCCAGGCTGGATGGGGCTCTAGGCAGCCTGATCTAGTGGGGGATGTCCCTGCCCATGGCAGGGGGTTAGAACTGGATGATCTTTAAGGTCCCTTCCAACCCTGACAATTCTATGATTCTATGATGTCTTATAGCTCCTCCACAGGTCTTTTTCTACAAGTTTCTGAACTCTTGGTGTTAAGAGACAGCTTAGAAGATGTTTGACATTGCCATGGCCATACTTCCAGAAGAGGCTCTGTCTGGGCATGCACATCCTTCCTCCACGTGGCACGTGCAGCTCTGGATTCATCCTCCCTTAATGCGCCTACTCCTTCCCGTGGTGTTTTGGGGTTCTGTGGGATCCCTGACAGCATAGGAACTCTTCCCAGTGTGTCACATTAGTCCCTGCTTTCCTACATTGTTGCATCTCTTCCCCACCGCTCACTCCCATCACAGAATTATAGAACCATAGAACCATAGAATCATAGAATCATTCATAGAATCATAGAATCATCATAAATTCATCACAGAATCATTGAATCATAGAATCATAGAATCCTAGAGTGTGTTGGGTTGGAAGGGACCTTCAAAGGTCACCTAGTCCAACCCCCCTGCAGCGAGCACTACTACCACAGCCCCAAGGAAGAGCTCGCATTCATCCCAGTGCTATCTTAAACTTCCCCCTTTCACCTTTTCTCATGGGTATGTCCATCATGAAAACATAGTCATCAATTAAAAAAAAAAATTAGAGTGTTGGCTCGTGCACCATGTAATATATATAATCTTAACTAAAACATCTCTCCAGCTGAACTGTTTTTACTTTTTTTTACTAAAAAAGTTGCCATTATTCAGCAATGCAAAGTAAAATTTTCCTCAGGTGAGCTTTATCTACAAAATCAGTGAACTTTAGCAGCACATTCAACAGTCAAGATTTTTTCCCTCCTGACTAATCCACTTTTTAATTATAGCATTTTAATAAATGCTTTGTCACATACATTAGTCTGAGAATTTAATGATGCTGTTTACACTACTCTCCTCTTTCCTGTTCAAAGTAGACATGCATAGCGCAGCAGGTCACTATGTGTTGACCTGTTACTTGCACAAGTGAAAACTGGTTCATCTGAGTTGCATGGAAAGAAGCTTCCTTACATAAATCTATATAAACTTACAAAAAATTTGATCACAGGTACATGAAAATATGAGTAGAAACAAGCCATTATTGTACCAGAAAGAAGAAAACCACATTCTTATCCCCACTCGGACAAGTCAAGAAACAGATTTTCTGGAAAACAGTATAACAAAACAAACTGAAGGTTAAGAAAGGAAAGTAAAAAACAATAGAATAATCAAAAACTCTTGAAAAAAAAGGAAAACTAAATGAACTTAGAGATAAAGGAGAAAAATGTGAGGGCAGAAGCAATCTGGACCAAACAAAAAAAAAATAAAGAATGTTCTTTTTAAGAGATTTAGAAATTAAGGAGTCAAAATAGCCTTTACCTGATGTGATTTCATTATCTAGAAAACACAGAACTAATCATGCACCAGAAAACTGGCAAAATGCTGGTTGAGCCTATTCTTAAACAAATGTCTCAGAAGTAGCATAGCAGTTCCTGACTTCTTTTTGAAGATACGGAACATCTTAGTAGATACTTAGAAGTATAGTCTTTCAAAAGGAGGATTTAACATTTTAACATATATTCCTGACACAGAGACTTGAGAATTGATGGGAAGACTCTTAAAGAGTTTGGTGAGTTTGCAACCAGCTTTCAGAAAGGAAAGGGGCTTGAAGACCAGTCACATCCAATAAAACATGCAAAATTCAGTGTTCTGTACAACATCATGCTTATGGAAGTTGGGGACTGCAGCATGCATATGTAGGTCACTGTGCTCTTCTTCATAGCTCTGCAAATCCTTACTCCTCATTTGTCTTTAAAGCAAGCCCAGCTGCAATATCTAAAGGAACACCATTAGGTCTTGCACTAAAATGTGTGAGTTTTTTATTTGCCTTAAATTATAACTTCACAAAACCCTATTGAGTGAAGTATGTATGTCTGTGTCACTGGATGCAGAAGATATTGTCACCAGTTATGTGAGATTTTAATGAGTGACTTTATCATGTTACACTGATTAATGAAGTGTGCAAAATTATCTGAGTAGAGTTCTTATAATTGTAGTTAGCATCATCTGCTCCACTTGATCCCTTATGTGTATTTCTTATAATGGTAAACTGTCACAATCCGTTCACTAAATCGTAGTCAATAAGAAGTTTCACTTCACCAGAAGCTGAGCAAACCAAGCTTTTCATCCTCATTAACAAGTCTTTTCTTATGACTATTTCTAGTTAGTGGACATTTTAACTCCATTTTGTGGACATTGATTGAGCAGTAGAGAGTACGTCTTGCTTTAGTGCTGCTGAAAATAATAGAGGTGTTTTCTGAAAAGTAGCCTCATTGTCAGGTGTTCATTAAGTCTATTATTGTCTGCTCAGAAGAGATATTGCTTATTTATTCAGGTTTGTGCAATCCTGGATGCTCAGTAGATTTCCACAAATCAGGCATATCCAACAAAATTTCCATGCTGTATTTGTACACAAAAAACCACAGTATTATACACTCCACCTTACAGTAAATAGTTAATATCTACCCATAATTGTTATATTCACTGACATCTTTGTTCTACCTGTGTACATGTTTAGTGGAAGGGTCTTAACCTGGGCAAGGGTCTTTCTGACCTGAAAGTACATTTTTTATCTTTACAATGAAGGTAGTTCAGTTGAAGATACATAAAGTTCTAATCTTTCTGCCAAGTTAGACTGTTCTCTGAAAACATAATTAGTATATTCTTTCAAAGTCCATGTGTTCCTGGATATTCTCTTAGATGGGGTGTTGGGTGATATGGTTTAGGGGTGACCTTGTAGTGTAGGGTAAATGGTTGGACTCGATGATCCCAAGGGTCTTTTCCAATCTGAATTGTTCTATGATTCTGTGATTCTATGATCTTGATTACTGTTACTAAGTCTAAACTTAGTTAATACAAAACATCTTGACCTCATAAAAATGCTTAATCTCTTGTTGGTTTACGGATGCAGTGAGCTTATTTTAAATAAGAGTCAGGAACTATGATTTTACATAAAAAATATTTAACATTTTTTTTAATACATGAGTTTGTTAGCTTATTAACTTATAAAATGTCCGTAATATTTTCATAATTTTTTCTTAGAAAAATAACTCAAATCCAGAACAGGGTTAAAAAAATAAAGTAGCCTAATACATAGTCACTGTATCTTGAGTACATAATGTAAAAGATAAAAGCTGGCAGATTATAAAGGATACTTTAAGAAAGCATGACAAGAAAGTATATTTCAAAGTAGTGAAAAAGACATGAAATGTCAAGACACAACTATGACGAAATTTTAAAGGACATCTAACTCTGAAAACATAACAAAAAAAAGCTAGCAGAGGAAGAAAAATGTATAGTGCAGGCATCTATGAATATAAACCACGTCGATGAAGGCACAACATTTACAACTGGACGAAGATATTAAGCATAAGAACAAAAACATTATACTTCATTTATAGAATCAAGAAAAAGTAAAAGGAAAGTATAGACTTGTTGGTGGAGAAGAAGAGGGGATAAGCACTGAAAGAGAAAAACCTGCAGTATTAAATCTCTTGTGTCCAGATTTCTGAAAACAACTAACTGCACAATTGATTTTAACACAGAGATGGGAGCACATACAAAGATTGTTGAACAAAGTCCAATTAAGTTGAAATACAAATCAATTCATTATCTTAGTATAAGACTATTCAAATTTATTGAAAACAGTGGAATTAAACTAAAAACAAACTAAATAAACATATGGAAAAGAGGCAACTTTTAAATCATGGTTATTGGACTGATCTCATGTTGGTCAGGTCCATGAAAAAGGTCAAACTCTTAATTCCATCAGGGAGCACTGAGAAACTGTAGATGCTTTCACAGTCACTTAAACCCCATCAGCATGTTTATCAGCAGTTGGCTACACTGAGGAGATATACAAATGGCATTCCATGGGTCTTTCCTGGACATATTCTATTTTTTTGTTTATGATTTGCGTGACGTAACACTTCAATGTGTAATTTTAGTAAGCTTGATGAGTTTCAGAGCTGACGCAGAAAATACCAAAAAGCTCATATGTCAAGCAGAAAGTACCAAATTATAAAAGGAGACCCCAAGTGCACAAATACGAAAGGAAAAATTGTTTGCAACAATAATGCTGTGAAAAATGACATTCTAGTTTATACTATCATGTAAATTGATTTCACGGAATCACAGAATCGCCTAAATCGATAATATTAAATCATCTTTAATATTATCGAGTCCCATCATTAACCTAACACTGACAAGTCCTCGACTAAATCATATCCCAAAGCGCCATGTCTACATGACAAATACATCCAGGAAAGGGGCCTGCCCTGGGCAACCTGTTCCAACCACTGACAACCCTTTCAGTAAGGAAATTCTTCCTGATATCCAACCTGAACCTCCCTTGGTACAACTTGAGGCCATTTCCTCCTCTCCTCTCACTTGTTTTTTGGTTGAACAGACCGATCCTCACCTCTCTACAACCTCCTTTCAAGTAGCTGTAGAGAGTGATAAGGTCTTCTCTCAGCGTCATCTTCTCCAGGCTGAACAACCCCGGTTCATGATGTTGCTGCATGAGCAGGTCTCAGTCACGTAGGTGTCACCAGCAGTATTATCTAGGAGCAGGAGTGATACCCATTCTGCCATACACAGTAGCAGAAAAGCATTGGATGAGATGCTGTCTCAGGTTTTGACCCTCTGCTTAAAAAATTGAGAGAATCCAGAGAAGAAATGATGGCAAGGGAGTTGAACTGTGGGGACACATTAAAGAATCAGCTTTCTTTGGGCTGGAGTTGATGCTTGTTGATGCTTGGAGTAGGCAGCTAATAGTCAGCTCAAACTGCAAAAACACGACAGCTGGGGAAAATACAAACCAAAACAAAACACAAAAAAAACCACTCCTATCATCATGCATCTGGCCAGAGGTGCAAATAACTCAGTAGTTTGTTTCCAGTACTGAATATTCTGTAGAAAAAGTGTAAGGGCAGTTCTAGAGTTTCCCTGTTCCTTCTATAGACTCCCGAATTTTGGTATAAATTCTGCAGACAGGAGTGGGAAAGAATATTCTTATTTCAGGGCAGTTTTACCAATGTGCATCTGCATTTGTTGTGATGAAGATAAACAATCATAACCTGCCTTTTGAAAGGTAACAGTGATTTACAGACAATATACACTCATTAAACTGAGAGTAAAACACTAACATTTTCTTGGTTTGTGTCTATTTTAGCAATACAGTTTAACAACACCCACTATATAAAAATTTGCATTTTTGGTTTCTAGCAGATTTAGTTTAGAGATATACTTTGGTGAGTATACATCCTCAAAGTGAGCCTAATTGAGAAAAATATTGCACAGATTGCCCCAAAAATAGGACATAATTTATGATAGTGGCAGTAATGCTGGAAGGCAAACAAACAAACAAAACCAGAACAAGTTAGGAACAATTACTATTCAGACTACAAATAGTTACACGTGAAATATTTCAATTATTAAACTCCTAATTCTACTCTGTTTTCTCTCAAACTCTGCAGGCCTCCCCCCAAAAGCTATAAATTTACTCATAATGAGGTAACACGTAAAAGCAATCTCCTGATGTAAAATTTTTATTGATAAAATAACTCTTTCTAAGGTCATTAAAACTGGTATTTCCTCTGTTCAATTAAGGAACAATTTTTTATTTATGTAATACACTCATATAATTTTCTGCTTAGCCCAGCTAGGCAGAAATGTTGTTCAAGCAAATTCCAATCTGATTGATCATCACAGAGTAAACAATACAATGCCTTCTTCCATCGACATTTCTTACTATGGACGCTGCCTTGCCTGAAAGCAGAAACTCTGCCAGTTCTACACCACAACGTAAGATACATTAGAGTAGCAAATCATTAATGCTGGAAAAACAACAATAATAAAAAGAAAAGATAATCTGGGATATGTCTATCTCCAAGAAAAAAATATAAGCTCCACTTGCTGAGAATAACAATTAGAACTAAGTTTCATAGATCTAGAAGACTGTAAAAAATATCTGCTATCATTGCTGGGCCTTTAGTAGATGTACTTTAGTGAGTTATATACACAAGAAAACATCAAAGCAAGCTCTGAATAAGCTAAATATTAATCTTTTTTTTTTGTCAGGCATTTCTAAATTAATTACTGGAGAGATCATTGTAATAATTAAAATCATTTGGGGAAGCAAAAGAAAGAATTGGGTCATTTAGCTTGCAAAGGACAGGTTTTCAAGTTGAGGTACAGTACAGGGAGAAACAGAAGAAGGTAAAAGTTAGAAAAAATCCTCCAAAACTTCTTATGAGTTACTCAAAAAGAGACTACAGCCCTGTATTCTGATGTCAGTGAAGAAACTCCCAGTGACTCTGGGGAGTACTGGCCTGGGCTTGCATGAAAACCCTCATTATGATTGGATTTCAGACTTGTTTGAAGATTAAATTAGAGTAAGACTCCTGGAAATTTCCTACTTCTGCTGAGAAAAGATGAAACAAGAAAACAAGGCTCCAACAATAGTTTTGGCAAGACAATTCTTTAAACAACCAAGAAACTGACTATCTGTAGCATATACTAGAATTAAAATGCCTTCATTCAGTTTTGCTGAAGTGGTATCAAGTGCAGAATTCAGTGATTTCCAGTGTAGTTTTCGTAATCAGACACCACAGATTCCACTCAGCTACGCAGACCATCTTTACAGGGCCAAAGGAATTAAAGACCTAATGATACATATTGGCAATTACTTGACTTTTCATTAATTAAACAATGTCATTAATTAAATGATTAACTCTTATTGTCTTCTGAAACATATTTCATATAGCATCCTCTCAATTCTGGAAGACGTGACCTGAGTATATACGCTTGGCTGGATTTCAGTTCAGGCATTATGATGTCATCCCAAATGAACGAACCAATAGTGCCCTACCAGCATACACACTGGTGCATTTTGGGTTTTCAGCTTCCTTCAAAGGCAGCCTTCTGTCATGTCAATAAAAATAATAATAAAAGACAAGTAACAATCTAAGCTCATGAAAATATCCCTGTAGATTAGGATCTCATTTAGCTTGGGTGACAAATGTCATGTAAAGTAGTGAGGTTTGCAGACTTTGTAAGACTTGGCATTAAAAAATAAACTGTTGATAAAAAAGAATATACACAATATTAGGAAGCTGGTTGGATTACGACTTTGAGTTCGTATTTCATGATCAGGGCTTGATTCTCTTTCAACAAGGAAAAATATTAATGGAGATATGTACATGATAAAGACTAATTTATTCAGGGAAAGATGGTAATGCTTAGAGGAAGAACGGGAAGCTGGGTGATGCTCAAGCTCTGTAAAAGCACTTGAGAGGATTAGAAACTGAGCCCTGTTAGTGCAGTTAGGGAACCTCTAACAAAACCGCTTAGGAACATGACAGTAACCTAGGTGAAGGATTTTTAATTTAAGTCCAAATGAGATCTATCTTGTCATGCTGCTCTTTGTAGCAGAATAACAACTCCTACAGTACCGAAGCAAGACCAGTTTCCACTGATCTTTCCACTGGACAAAGATTTATGGCCTCCTCCAGGATATTGGCAATCTGTGGCAATTCCTGTTTCGTAGCTAGATAGTTCAGACAGATCATGAGTCATCATCAGTCCATCAAGATGTCTGTTCTTCTGGGTCCACTACAGGTAGTCCTCTTCCATCCATTTTTCTCTGTTGTACTCATCTTCCTCATATTATAGAATCATAGAGCCATCTAGGTTGGAAAAGACCTTTTAGATCATCGAGTCCAACCTATTTCCTGTACAATAAGACTCTTCATTTTATAGAAATCCTTGCTGCACTACAATTAATCCTTGCTGCTCTCCAACCCCATCGAAAGCAAACCCTGATAATTTCTACAGTACACTGCCCCTCTCCCAGCTGTCAGCAGTACCACATCTGTTCAGATGTACAGCCAATGAAAACACAGACTCAGAAAAAAGCAGAGAATCTAATTATTAGATAAATACCTCCTACCATGCACGTCACCTTCCAAGCACAGCCACTCAAACGCCTTTGTAGTCACAAACTGCTTCTGACTGCTCCTCTCCCAGGAGGATGCAGCCATGAAGGGCTACAGTGCTTCTCCAGCACTATTCTTGTACAGCACTCCAAGGCTTATCTTCCGTTCACTCTGGGAGGAATAAATCCAGCAGGTGTTTTTAAAACATCTAAGAACTAACAATATACTAACTGTACTAGGACCACACTTCCAGAATTGCCATATGCTGTTGTAGAGAATAGAGAGAAAAAATCTATTATCTTTGTAGGAGAAAAAGAAAAATGGTGTTTCTGATGCTTGATCAGGAAAGCCAACACTACCTGATATCTGCTGACACTATTGATGACAATATCAGACTGAGCATCTGTATAATAAAAAAATGAGTCTGGTTTACTTTTATCTTTGTCTCAGGATATGCAAAACGAGATCTCTAATTAGAAAGCGGCTTTATAGCATTCTTACCAATTCCCATGCTCTTGTCATTGCTGATACAAAACGTTACCATAGAAACATAATTAAACAAACAGCCCTCTGTGCACTTCAGAAAACAATCAGTTCTGCTAAATTATTACTGTTTAAAATTAATGAACTGTCAGTCTCTCCTTAGTGGATAACATTTCTAGATAGTGCCAATGAGCCATTTGCAAATGCAGAGGAATTACATGGTCTTCCAGAACCATTTCTTTTGTTCTGTCCACCAAATGTTTTAAAGCAAATAAACATAATCTAAATGAACAGCTCCACTCCCAAAACATTAAGCTCTCATTTACTTTGGAATAAAAAATCTCCTGGGTTCCTCCTCTGAAGTCACCTATTTAGGTGTTTAAACTGAGCCCCTACCAGCTGAGCCGTACAGCTGCCTTTCACTCAGAAAGGGTAACAATGATACACATTGATGAGAGATGGCGGGGAAAAGTAAAATTAACTCAGTAAAACGATGATAGAACTAAAATTCAACTCACTTCACTTCTCAGCAGATCCTTCCAAATGTAAAATTAACTATGATCACTTAATGAATAAGTCATCCTGAGAGTTTACTCATTTTAATATAATGTAATGTAATGAAATGTAATGTAATGTAATGTAATGAAATGAAATTAAATGAAATGAAGAAGATCTAAACATGACTGAACTTTCCAGTTTGAATATGCTTTAAAGTCATAGGCTAAATATTGCAATTCTGACACACACACGGAATTATTTTGTGCAGGACACATTATGCAGCATACATTATCAACTCCCTTTTTTCAGGGCAGGTTAAATAAAATGTTACTTTAAGAAGTAGGAAGGCAAAAATCTAGTCAAAAATCTGGTTATAGCAACAGCATTAATTCCAATAATTACTAATTTCAATGTTGTAGGTACTCAATAACATTTTTATCCCTCTGCTTTCATGATTTTAATTGCAATTGGCCAGGATAGTTATATTCAACATCTCAGTAGTCACTTTAGTTTAATACGGATGATATGGAGTATGAATTTATATATGTGAGTCCAGCAGCATCACTTGCTTGGAGGAAAATACAAGAAGATTAAATGGACAGATACTTAGGCTAAGATAAAATCTCAGATTTTAGATAACAGAGATTCACAGCTTTCTGAGTTGGACTTTACAACTGTGTAATAGATACCGGTGTATATATCTTCCAGCCTCTTTCCTTTGAACCTTGTCAAGAGCCACTAGAAATTAAATTTACAAGTATGACGTGAGGTAAAATAACAATCCTTCTCTTATTTTACACTAACTGTTCAACAGTTTTATTGGATATTTTATGAAGGTGCAATACCAGAAGAAATAATAGATACTCTACTCACAAATAAAGTCACCAAAGTTTTTCAGCAAATAAAAGGCAGATGTAATATTTGTAAACCAACAAGTAAGGACAATATTTGCAAGAGGAGCAATGCACTCCCAGGATATTTTACCACATGTCAGAATTTATTTTGAAGTTGTTTTTGGAAGTTCTTCACATTTCTAGATTCAATGTGCAGTGGCAGCCCCAAAAAAAAGCCAACAAAATATTGGACTTCAAGAAAGCAGGTACTGAGAACAAGACAGAGGGTATACTTGTGCTGTTATTCTTTGGTATACCCATATCTTGACTATTATGCTTGGATTCTGTCAAGAGAAAGGAGAATCTGCCTTACAATGCACCTGTAAAGGCTGACAGCAATTACTTTGGAGTGAAGGCTGACAGATATGGGAATAAAGTTTCCAAAATAGATGAGGAATTGTGGTTGACCGTATTCTCCCTCTGTCTCACCAAAAAGAAACAAACAAACAAAACCCCAAACAAACAAAAATAAAACATGCAAAAAAAAATACAAAAAAAACCTCCAAAAGTTAAGACCAAAGTATTCAGAAGAAAAAAGTAGCAGAAGATTAGCTTTAAATGCACCAGAAAAGTTATTTGCTCTAGAAGATTGCAAAATTTCAGAACAGAATGGCACAAGATGCTTGCAGAGAGTATTTGCAGGTTCACAAAGATATTTAGAAAGTTCCATAAACAACAGGTCCCATAAATGGTTTCATTAAAAAAAAGCTAGATAGAGATGTGTTCCACAACATCCTTAGCACTACAATTGTGGGCACAAAGTTCCAAAAGGATAGAAAACAGAAATTAGCTATTTTCTTCCCTTTCTTGAAGACACAGTGTTGGGCTACACAGTCTACCACTTTGACCATTGCCACTCCTCAAATGATGGACAATATAAGTGCATGAGTAACACCTGCTTCACTTCCCTCTTTTAGAGTGAACTGTCACCAGATAGCTGTAAAATGAAGAGTTGTCTATAAAGCAACAAGGGACAAGAAAAATAAAAGGTAGGAGACAGAGGATGATTATTTAACATGACTTTCAAAGATATTTGAAAAGTCCTTGCCGTCCAGCTGCAAAAGGGGTAACATAATCCCCATTTTCAAAAAGGGAGAAAGAAAACTCAGGGAATTACAGGCCAGTCAGTCTCACCACTGTGCCTGGCAAGATAGTGGAACAGATTCTCCTGAAGGCTCTACTAGAGTATACAGAAAATTAGGAGGTGTTTGATGGCAACCAGCATGGCTTCACGTGACAAATTTGTTGGCTTTTTATGATAGGGTTACAACATCGGTGGATAAGGAAAGAGCAACTGACGTCATCTTCCCGGACTTGTGCAAAGCATTCAAAAGTGTCCCACAGGACATGCTGGGAAGGACATGGATTTGATGGATGGACCACTTAATGGATAAAGAATTGGTTAGATGGCTGCTCTCATTGAGTTGTGGTCACTGGCTCAATGTCCAAATGGAAACCTGTGACAAGTGGAGTCCCTCAGGGATCAGTACGAGGAACGGTGGTGTTTAACATCCTTGTCGGTGACATGAGCAGTGGGATCAAGTGCATCCTCAGCAAGTTTGCTGACAACAGAAAGTTGTGTGGTGTGGTGTCTTCCACACGCTGGAGGAAAGGGATGCCATCCAGAGGGACATTGACAGGCGTGAGAGGTGGGCCCAGGCCAACCTCATCATGTTCAACAAGGCCAAGTGCAAGGTCCTGCACTTGGATGGAGGCAATCCTAAACACACGTATAGGCTGGGCAATGAGTAGATTGAGAGCAGCCCCGCAGAGAAGGACTTGGGGACACTGGTTGAGGAAGCACTTAACATGAGCTGGCAACACGCACTGGCAGCCCAAAAAGCAAACCATGTCCTGGGCTGCATCAGTAGCAGCGTGGCCAGCAGGTCAAGAGAGGTGATTCTGCCCCTCTACTCTGCTCTGCTGGGACCTCACCTGGAGTGCTGTGTCCAGGTGCGGAGGCTCCAACCCAAGAAGGACATGGACCTGTTGCAGAGGATCCAAAGTAGGGCCACAACGAAGATCAAAGGCCCAGAGGACCTCCCCTGTGAGGACAGGCTGAGAGAATTGGTCTTGAGAAGAGAAGGCTCCGGGGAGACCTTATTGTGGCCTTCCAGCACCTGAATGAGGCCTACAGGAACGCTGGGAAGGGACTGTTTACAAGGTCTTGTGGTGATAAAACAAGGGGCAGTGGTTTTAAACTAGAACAGGGTAGATTTAGATTAGACACTGGGAAGATCTTTACTATGAGGGTGGTGAGACGCCGGAAAAGGTTGCCCAGAGAAATTCCGGATGCCTCATCCCAGGGAGGGTTCAAGATCAGGCTGGACGAGACGTTGATCAGCCTTGTGTAATGGGAGGTGCCCCTGCCCATGGATGGGTGGAACTAGATGATCTTCAAGGTCTCTTCCAACACAAGCCGTGCTATGATGATTGTGTGATTCCATGAACTGTCAGACAGGCAGAGACAAAACCGAAAAATAAGGGAGATGTAGAAAGGAGGAAGAGTTAAGGGGAAGATTTGCAGGTTTCAAAATTGAAACAGTCCAATCATAATCAGTAGTTTCATTTTTCTTAATGTGAAAGAAGAAATGTGCTAAATTACTTCTTTCTAAAAAAAGTATGTACATTTTATAAAAAAAATCGTTCCATAAAAAGTAATTTGATCAGCTCCACTATACTAACTGACTGAAATTGTATCTAATCTGCAGAATGGTTGATTTCAGTTAGCCCTACAAAAGTAAAACTGTCAAAACACGACAAATCTCACTTCTGCTTGCAGGCTTTCATTTCTGATTTCTCAGAACTGTTATAAATTAGTTGAAACAGTACAGGACGGGGGAAAACACTGTTGATAGAACAGCTATTTGCTTTGAGATATATGTTATACTATGATTAGCTTTTTTGCCACTCCTCAGTTTTACAATAAAAACCATCTTGTTTTACAAAATTTAAGTTCTGAATCAAATTTATTTGCTTCCGGAAGGTGTTAGTCTCATCCACTTAAGTTGAACAAGTACACCCATTGAATGCTAAATGGGACATAATCAAAGTAAACGGTTTGTGAATTGCCCATAAAATGACCTCTGCTAGTTGGCAAATACGTATCAATAGTAAAACATATTTGCAGAAATTAACGCCCTTCCCTCATGAAGTTAATGGGGCTCAACAGACACTGTTCACACTGGCAAAGCTTCTGAGTCTCTAGAAGCAGAGAAAAAAGGAGCTAGCTCCTCCATGAATACTGAATGCAACGAATAATCTAGTCAACTATATTTACGACCATTCATGACGCAAATGTGCTACTAACTCTGATCAACATTAAACCACTTTCCCTCCCTATCCCCACTGATGGACAGAGAGTACTGAAGTCACATACTGCAGCATTTAATGTTTATTTAATTAGCAAGTACTCCACTTTATAATTGCAGGATTCCCTTCATGAATCAAAGCAAGAACACTTAGTCTTTAAGTCCCACAGAGATGATGTAACTTCTCGGATTCATCTCCAATGCACATTCAGAAAGTTCAAGCCAACTCCATCCTAGTAGAGGAACAACAAGCAAAAATATAATCAAAAAGTGGTAACTATCAGTAGGGAAACATTGTTCTGACAGACCCACAGTGGATAGGATATTATATGTGAGTAGCAGTTCAAAATTGCATGTAGTGGCTTTTGGGTTGGAGAAACATGCGAAAAAATTCAAAAATTCTCGGTGAGTTTTGTGGTCCGGACATCTAAAAAAGTTTCAGGAAGCTACTAAATCAAAGTGTGAAGTACACAGTTGGAAAAAACATTCAGGAAAAAATTTTTTCCTTTTAATTTTTTTTAAATTAGTTTTTTTAAACTGCAGAAAGAATTTGCTCGGTTTCGCTGCTTGGAACTTTAGCTTTTCTGAGTTTTCTAATGGGAAAACATGTTAGACTTTGACCAGAAATGTCCCAAAACCACCACGTAAAGGCACAGCAAGGCAAGATACCACATGTTCCTTTGACCTTGTGGCAAATACTTCAAAAGGATTAGGCAGTCAATGATCTGCTCAGCGTGTGCACCGGTCCCCAGTCAGAAGAGCATCAGGAAGGTAACAGTGGTTGAGAAGTGGGAAAGAAATCAGAGGAAAGTAAAGTCCTCATGTCAGTCTTGCTTCAGAGACTGTTTCCTTTGTGATGGTATTTCGGCAAAGGGAAATGCAGGAGCTGTTAACAAGCATGAAAAACTCATTGGACAGCAAAGCATAATTAGAAAGTCACAAGCTTGAGACCACTAACCTGGGACCACTTCAGCTGATGACTTAAGCTGGTGAGTTGCAGAGTTAATTGAATCCCTTGTATTTCAATTGTAGTGCAAGATCACAAGCATTGTCATCAGTCTTCATAGCCACCCCATCAGAAAAGCAACTCTCTGCAGGGTATGGCTCAGGAAAAAATAGATATTTCGGAGTTATAAGCTGAGGGTTAGAGTCTGACTAGATGAACACAGAATGCAACAAAAAGACCTACTGAATTTCACTGGGGTGGGTAAAGACCAGGAGCAACTGGGTCCAGAGCTGGTGGTGTTGGCTGCTGCTCTGCAACAGGTATCCTTTGTTTCAGAGCACAGGAGGCATAAAACAGTCCATAAAACAGTTCCCTATTACAGGTGAACTGCTCCAGATGATTGTCTGGAGGGCCAGATTGCAGACTGGAGGGTCCTGCTATTTACTTTTCATGTCAGCCCATGGTAGAAGTTTATATTTCATTTAGGAGAAATGCTAGGATAGTAATCTGTGTGCAGGCCTGTACACATAAAGTCATCAAAGACTTATGTGATGCATTAAAGTATTTCAAGGTCATCAAGACAAAAGCCATTAGCCTGGGAGGAAAATAAGTGATGCTATAAACTTAGTTCCATCGTGAACAAAGGCTGAGAAGGGCTGCTAAAGGACAGTGTGTCTTGTAAACAGTAGGCTACAGACACATATATTGGGACGTTTTTACCGTAGATTGCAAGTACCAAAATTTCTAAATTTCTGTTTTGATTAATGAGGCACAGAGGTTCAGGTTTGCTGGATTTCACAAGAGTCTAAAACAAGTCTCTCACGCATTTGCTGTAAAGCTTTCAGTAACTTCTTTCCTATTCAATCAAATCTAGACGCTCCCTTCATCTACCCTTTCCAATAAACAAAAGAAACAGGCAAGTGAAGCAATGTTGCAGTTAAATGCACTTTAAGTTTTCCACGATGGTATCCAGGTTGGCTGCACACAAGCGTAGCATATGAGCATTTGAATCCGTTCCACTGATTACCTCAGCCTTGCCAAAGGCAGCAAAAAAACAATGCTGTGTGACTACAGAAGTCAACAAGAGCCATTGTTTCTGCTCTTTGCTGTTGCTTAAATAACTATCTGCAGTAAACAAACCAGAAAATAACAAATGGGATTATTGCCTCCTTTTCCAGGCAAAAGAAACAGACAGACAGCTTCCATTTATCAAGAGACAT
The DNA here is from genome assembly GCF_000703405.1 of Apaloderma vittatum. Lineage (NCBI taxonomy): Eukaryota > Metazoa > Chordata > Aves > Trogoniformes > Trogonidae > Apaloderma > Apaloderma vittatum. Next base: position 10,963 of record NW_009707629.1, on the reverse strand, counting down.
CTTACCAATGTTAGGTGAATTGAGAAGAACCGCAACGAATTTGAAATAATCAATTGCATTCTGTGCTGTTTATGGGTGCATTTGACTGCAAAGCATTTATTAGACTCTCTTTTCTCCCACGTGGCAAGTGCCCACCTCTCAAAAGAGAAAGGCAGTAGGTGCATAAGGTGGGATTTTTTCAAGAGTTTCTATTGCACCACATTTACAGTAAATGTCTGTGCATCATCAGTCCAAATGCACTCAGACTGCTTTTCTAATGAAGTCTTCAGGCAACTTGATGGCCTTGCATCCACACCCAACACAGGCCATGCTCAACATCAGACTAGTCATCTCCTTTGTCTGCAGAACTGGGAGCACAAGGATCCAGACTCAGGACCAACACACAGATACTGCAAGCTCCTCTCTCCTGCCACGCGTATAGCCTTTTCAAATAATCAGGACAAACTACGTAAGTTAAGAAGGATAAAGGGCATCTACAAAGGCTCACAGAGTACTGTGGTTTATATGTAGAAGTATTAAGATGCTAAAGAAATAAATTTTCTCTCTAAATATTATGATTGCAAGAATTTTGCATATTTAGTTCCAGGCATCCAGCTCTTAGAATGACATGGACAAACAGGTGGGTTGGTGTTTGAAGGAATAGACAGAAGCATACTGGAAACTGCTTTAGAAACAGGAAATTTTAAGTAAGCAAAAGCAGGAAATTACTAGGGACCTAGTATTATTAGGGGGTGTAAACAACAAATAAAATCAGAAATTATGCATATATATAAATATATATACACACATATATTTACAGGGAAGAATTGCTCATATCACAAGGTTTAAACCACATTAACATAGTTAAATTGTGGTTGAAGCAGCTATTTATTAGCAACACACAGCTAGACAACCCATGAATTGTACTTTCAGGCTTGATACCAGCAGTCCTAGCCACTTTTAAAAAGCCACTGGACAAACTTCTAAATACTCCTTCATGCTGTCCCATAGGTGCCTCAGGGAGGGGGGTGGGTCCCTCCTAAATGCCCCGCCACTGATTAGCTCATGAAACAAGCTCCTCTACTGGTTTGATATATTTAAGTTGTAAAATAGGCAGTTTCACATTATAGATTTAAATCAGATTACTATTTCATCCTTCCTAATGTTTCTATGTTTTGAGCTCTAATTTTCTGTAAGATTTTTTTGTTGTTGTTAAAATCAGCAAATCACTAAAAAAACTGTGCACATTGGATACTCCTGAAGCTTTCTGCTGTTATACTTCTGGCTTCCATAGAACTGAACAGAACCAAGGTGCAGGGATATAATCAAGAGTTAAGGCATCCTTACCATGAAGTTCTCCCTTTCAACAGGGAGATGTATCCAACCCAAATTATAAATTGAAAAACAAAAAAAAAAAGTGAATTTTCTCATATGGCACTTTTTTTCCCCCCCCACCACTCTGTTTCTTTGCAGCTGGGTACTGTATCTCATACATCCTCTCCCAGGACCACAAACTTGAGGCACCCTGTAAACTGTTTGACCAGAGTGTATAGATATATTGGCCAAGTCTGTAATGTAGTATTATCGCTCTCAATCTATCAGAGGAGTGAACTAAGACTTAAGTCAATAAACACTCTCACTTCTGCTGAAATGTTTATAGTTCCTGATTACATCTTTTATTAATAGGGTTCCTTCAAACGACCAGAAATGAAATAATCATTAATCAGCTCAAAAATACTTCAGCACTTGCAAATCAGTGGCAAGTACTATTCAGTCAAGTATGTTCCTCTATTCACATTTAGCCCAAAGTGAGATCTACACCAAATACTTTGTAAGAAGAGACTAGAATGAGCTAAATATGTCTGTCTCTTTTTTGGAATTGCTCTTGTTCACAAAGAGTGAGATTATGGACACAACTAAAATATATTCTGCTTCACGGCTTCTGATAAGATATCAGAGTGTATTACATTTCATCTCTTAACTATAAATGCAACAGTATTTGTTATTATTTGGGGACTATAACGTCAGCTATAATGTCAGCCTCCTCTTTGTCCTTAGCAGCCAACACAGTTGTGAAGATGTGGTGGGTGGCACAGAGAGGAGAGCAGAGCAGTCCACAGAGGCCATCAGCTTCTGGTCCATCTCCTTTAGCTCTTGCACCTGCCAAGAAGTTCCCTCCCTCCAGCCTTGTTGATGTTAAATCATAAGCATTTCACAGTAGCACTTAATATTTGTACTCAACAGACCAGCTCAATCACAACCAAAATCTGCCAAGTTTTTATACTCTCTTCTGCAACGATTCCAGCATTTTCTTCCAGATGAGAAAAGATTCTTTCATTGTTGCTTTCATTGGTATAGGAGAACGTTGCTCAAAGAAACGAGCTGTTTCAGACGAGAAGGGCATCCGCTGGAAATAAAGGGGGCAAATTACTGCTATTTGATTTGCTGACCAAAACCAGAAAAAGTGGAAACAGTGGGTTTTCACAGAAGAAGTGTATTTTATTTCAGTTTGGAATGATGTGTAACTCTGGTTAAATACAGCTTGAGGTGGCAGGGAAAGCTGTAACCCACTTTAATGAGATGTTCTAGAGTAAGGTTAGATATCAAAAAGGAAAATTTTGTCCCTCACTTGCTTTACAAACCTTTCTGCCACAACTGGCCCAACTTTGGGAATACAACTTTGTGCTAAATAAGGCTTTTTCTAGCTTATACAATGTTTGCACAGAAAAATTAACTGTACCTTTAAAGGACAGAAACTCAAGTGGAGCAGTATCAGGAAAATTGTTTCAGAAGGGGAAATTAAATAAAAAAATCACTCCTGCCTGTGCACTATCTCCAGTTATGGCAATATGAGCTCACAGCAAAGTGAGGGAATGTGTTTTGCTCCCTCTTACCTACGCATTTTGCGGGTCAGAGTCAAATTTGCTCTTACACGCGTGATGTTGTGACAGTGGACCGTAGCTCCATAGGTCCCCATCCTGCACTCCAAACCACGGCTACACAGCCCAGTGGGGGCTCAGGAATTACAACTAGACTGAATGGGCTGAACTGCCACACTGAGGGATCATTCAACTGCCTACAACTTGTTTGTCATTCTTTTACAGCTTGTATGTAATTTTCAGCTGTCATTGGGAATGGGAAAAATATTTTTCAGGAGACGGAACAAGCCGATTGTAAATTCAGAGGATAAAAAGCAAACAAACGAGTGACTGAGGAAACTAAGGCTAGCTGTAACACCTGGAACTTTATTTTTATTTTTTTTAATAGGCCAGATTTAAGTTTTGTGAATATTTCAATGATAAAGAAAAAAAAAATAAATAATTTAAATAATAATAAAACAAAATTTAAAAACCCCACCTGCTGTTGCATGCTTTCTTAAAGACTGTGCAAAGTATTATCTGACGAATAACTCTGTGGTGCTGAAGAGCAGAAGAGCAGATGTGAACTGGTCACAGAGACTGAACTCTGAGAGTTTCCTTTCAATGTGTTTGAATCACTGTAACACAGTTTAGCATGGGACTTTAGGCAGTAAAGTAAACATAGGTAAGTAAACATAACCTTCAGTGCGACATCCAAAGATTTTCACAGCGTTCTACAACATCCAAACACTCCAGAAATTGAAGAAATTTTGACCATCCCCTAAGAGACCTTGCCGATTTCTGCCTAAACGCCACCAGAAAAGCACTTGCATAGGTATCTCTCCTGCATTCCTAAGGTATATCGTAAAAAGGAGAGGGAGGGAGGGGTGCGTGGTTCTTCCTCCTACCCTTCATGGGTGATTTGAATTTCCTTATTGTGAACACTATTCCTTATCTCTTGCATTGCCTATGTAAAACGTGGGACACTTGACACAAAGCTATCTGAGTCAGTATAAAAACAACAACCAAAGTAGCAGTCCTGGCTCCTTCTGCAGCATCTCATGCTTGCCAAACCAGCCCTCAGCTCAGCACCTGTTCCCCGGTAAAATTCCATCATAATTAGAGTTTGATAAATCAAATGCCAGCCTTAGCAAAATGTAATATGCAACTAAATATTTCATAATACTTTAGCTGACAATTACATAGATTAAGAAAAAGAAATTTTGACATTTAGACCATTTTAAAGGTTGCTTTAAGACCACTCATAGTGGAGTTTTCAGCCATCAGGAATGTTAAATATATCAATATTCACCTTACAGTTTGGTAGCTACAGAAGTGAACTATAATACAAGGCATAAATTTTGGAAAAAGTGTTCTGGATTTTCAGTTTCCTCAAACAATTCCTTTCCACTCAGGGATGTACAATTGGAAAATCACCGTATGTTGATATGACAACCTAATTTTCTTAGAGGTGACCTAAAACATAGAGCATGCTGGGGTTTCACTGGGATACTGTGTGATGTTTTCTGTACATAATTAATTTCAACTCTGTGAAACTACCCATTCCCAGAGCAGTGATAAGGGGTAAGAAAGCGAAAACTCCATTGCAATCCAACCTGGACCCACGTAGTCTGATAGTGCACTGAGCAGGTAACGTAACTCAGCACACGAGGCACAGCACCTCACCATCACTCACCTAAGAGGGCACTTTGAGCATGCACACTTGCCACGTCTTTGGCCAGGTCCCCCAGCTGTAGATGCTCCACGTAATGTCACATTCCTCCTATTCCCTTTAACAGCAATATGCACGTTTAAAAGAGCATCGCCTCGGGTATTTTATTTTGGGCAGCCCCATGGTGTTGTAGCATCACTGTGCTCAGCGTCCTCTCCACAACAGTGCCATGCTGTCCACGAGGCTTGACCAGCACCAGCTGCTGCCCAGAGAGCTGCTGTGAAAGCAAGGACCTGGCGAGAAATAGAGGAAATACTTCTCCAGTGACTTGCTTTCCTGTCACCTAAATTTTCTCCTTTGGCTTTTAGAGCAGCATTCATCCTGCTCAGCAAACTTGTCTCTAGGATCACCAGACAGGCTCTGGCACAGCTATCACGATCACGGTATCTTTTTTCTCTCTGGCAAATCTTTCTGTTCTCAGGCCAGAGGAGGAGACTCATGGCTGTAATCTGTCTGCTCGGACTTGCCACATCTTACACTGATCTGTCAGCTAAACCATTCTGGAGAGGAATTCCTAATTCTTTTTCAGCTAAAATGAGTTTAAAGCAATTAAAGAAGATATATTTATCTACGCGTTGATGACTGCTAGGGCTCGAGTATTTTAGCCACATCCACCTTAGAAAGCTTCATCTGCTGGGAAAGATTGCTCAGTCAGCTATTCAGGTGCTTTGGTTACTTCACTGGCTTTTCCTCTGATTCTTTTAGGCAGATTTCTAGTGTCATTGCTGGCTAACATGTGGTCCAAAATGTCAGAGAGACCATTTAGCTCTTCTGCAGATTACTTTATTATGACAGCTGTCGTGACGTTAGTTTCACTTGATAACTGCAGGGAAAATCAAGTTGATGCTGCTGCCTGTGGGATATCCTAAATAATCTACTGTGATCAGAAGGGAAAATCGCCTCCTACCCACGTATAAAACCCAGATTCCTTTTCAAAGATGGCATTTGACCCAAACTGTACAAGAGCCGTTTTCACCTAAGATGGGCTGTCGGGAAGCCATCAGCAAATCCCGATGCTAAGCCTGTTGTGCCTCTGCTCGTTTGGAGGAAAGCTGTGAGTCCTTAGCACAGACCCCATCCCCAGTCCACCAGCCACTACAATGATCTTTGCACAGATGCCTTCTGGCCACGGAAAACACCCAGTGTATCAGAGCTGGAAACCTGAAGCTGCTCAACATCATCACTCACAGCGATAATTAAACTCATAATCACCAGCTCAGCTGGCTGTAATTGTCAATATATTGTTTTATGAGCTTCCATTGGCAGGAAATGAATGATTCCTATCTCTTAAAAATTGAAATGACTCCCTGGGTACCGTATAGGGATTATTCATAAATATAAAGGGAATAAATCATAATGAAAATGGCAGGAAATATATAAAATTAAGCTGGCTGAGTGCCTAGAGTTGAAATTTCTATTTGAAGCAGATTTCAAGAAATCCTATATTGCTTTAGGTATTTAGCCCTAGCTCCAACTTTAACGGATACTGATTTCTGTTTGATATGTTATGTTGGTATGATACGTTGATAAGTTATGTTAAGTGCCAGGCCATTTGTGCCATCAGAATGCAAATATTTGGAGTAAATAAAACTAGAATAAATGAATCCTAAAACTGCTAAAATATTCCAGCAAACTATAAAGTTATGAAGAAAAAATATCTGGTCATTCTGCACCATCAAAGTTGCCCATTAGCTGCGCCACTTCACTAGGTACAAAGCCAACAGTGAAACTAAATATCTGTAAGGAATCATAGTTAATCTGCTAGTGAGTAGTATTCACTTAAAATTTCAATTACCAAATGAAGTGGCATGATGAAATAAGACTCACAACAATAGAAATACCAAGATGTGATACTGAAACCTCCAACGGAGCTGGATGAGGAAGCTTCTTTGCAAGTGTAAAAACAAACATTTGCTTCACCTGCTCTAATATCTCATAGATAAAAGCAACATCAACATCACATCCCATATAACATGAGCACAAACAGATGTGTCTTAATAGACAGAGTGGACAGGGAGAACAATATGACTAGGCTCAAACTTGGCATGCCAGTTTTCCCTAAGCTACAGATCTGGCAGTTGGGTATGTTTTTAGCTCTGTCTTTCATACATGTATATAAATTTATACAATATTTTGACAGGAAACCACAAGTATGTATAAATCCACTCTTCCCTTAATCCTCATGCCTATCAAGTTCATCCTACGGCTGTTTCAGTGCTGTAGTAAGATGACATTTCAGTGTTACTTCAGCGCAGTTAGGCAAAGTTTTTCTGTGATTTTGAGTCACAACAACCATTCTGCTAAGAGAGTGACAGTACATGGAGACTAAATGCTGAAACGTCTTCTAGGTTTGTCTTGTGAAGGAAGCACCCTCCAGAGAGGATATTGCATGAGCTGACAGACCTGTAAATGAGCACAGAAGTACGCATTAGGAATGCACATCATCTTGGGGAGTCCTGCAAGCTCCTTCCCATGTGCAGGTACTCTTGCTGTGTTTCCAAGGGTCTACATGGACCTCACCAGAGAAAAGCAGGCTAAAGCAAGAATTTCATAAGCAAAAACTTTGCTGCATACATTAGAAACTATTTTACCTTATATAAGATTTCACTGCTAGGTCAAAACATTATCAACAGCAAGGCAGAAACAAACGCAAAAAAACAGATTTCTGCCCCGTTAGAGAAGCTGAAGGCTTTTTTTTCGCTCTTGGCTTGTTTTCGTGCAAAAGCTAAAACTCATCTCCAGAAATACACACTCCTAACTTACCGCTTGATCTCAAAGAGTGGCCATATGCTCTGGAGGTGAAAAGCAGTCTGCACAACGCATACTGCGTAACTATTCAGAGATATGTTTTGTTTTGATGACTAGTACAGTCCACCTGCTCTCCTCTGCCTTTACAATTAAAACATTATTTTGAACTATGTAGCATAAATTCATCCTCCTGTGTCATCAATTCCTCCATACAGTTTTTCCTTCTTTTAAATTTAATGTTTTCCCCCTCTTTTTTTTTCTTCACAGCCAAGAACAGAAACAATTCACTTCACAGCAATCCCTTCTCGCTGCCTTTCTAATACCCATGTGTATTAAAACCTCATCCATCATTGTTTTCAGAGAGTCAGCATTTTAATCAGATCTGTGTGTGTATTGGTTTGAGCATGTGGCAGTTTAATTACCCTCTTGAATATGTGAAACACATCTTTGTCATATCTACTTATATCTGAAGAGAGCCATCCTATAACAGTAATTAAAGAGGGATGATGACAATTTTTCCATACTCAAATTATATCCCATCTGTCTAGTCATCCTCATGTTCACTCTCTGGATTAATTAAGGGTGGGGAAAGGTTGTTCCCCTGGAGTTTTGCCTAATGCAGGATGAAAAGTCCTTTTTTAATGAGGGAACATACAAAATTCCTTTCTTCTTGCCCCAGAGCAAACCATATCACAGGGCAGAACAGACCCCTTCATTTTGCTGCTGTCTCATCAGCTAGTCGTACATTGCATGGCATCAGGAGTTGTGTTTATGCAACCGATTCCTGAGGCTAGCAGCTGGTCTGAAGGGACACGTCACAGCCAGACACTGTGCCCTGATAGCTGGACCCAGAGTTAAAACCAATTTTGCATTAATAAAGTGATGAGAGGACAGAGTGACGTGGTGCCAAAGGGGTATAGTGTGAAAGTAGAGCAGCTTTTTTCAGGATTGTCTTTTATCAGCCAGAGAGTATTTTGCCTACAGACATTTCCTCAGGTATTTGAGACATCCAGGTGAAATACAAAGCCTTCTGGTCTTGCCTAGTCAGAAAAGCTTTAAAGACCTTACACTGACGAGATCAGTTTGGCTTCTACCTAAACCTAGCTGCACAGTCCCTGTTCGCTTTGAAGCCGTTGCACATCCAGGCAGACCTCTCAGGTGCCTAAACCATTAACTTCCCTCTGAATAGCATCCACAAAATCTTTTAACACCCTGAAGGATGGAAAGCCCAGAGCACTCAGAACCATGTACCTCCAAGGAGGAAGGGGCGCTCCTTGTACCAGCGGTGCCATAGCCTCACAGTCAGCTGCTGTCGTGTGCCCAAAACTGAAAAATTAGGCAGGAGAAGCAGTTTCAGTAAGGGCTGGGCTTCCCTGGATCTCATTACATGAGTGGGCTGAGCGTGAGAATCATTTTGATCTACTCACGCCTTAAAGGCTTTTCCATTGCCGCTGGAGTGGTCCTCTGGGCTTTTTTTTCTTTTCTTTTTTTTTTTTTAGTTCCCTTCGCTAAGACTGATGATGGAGTCCTTCACTGGGAAGAATGTGCTGTCACTGAAGATTTTATTAACTCGGAGGGTAGTGGTGCTTTTATTATCCTGGTTTTTCCCTGTTTGCACAGGCACTGCAAATATGCTTTATGAAATTAATTTATAGAAATGACTACATGGTATTAACTTAGGGTCGTCAATTGCTGACTCTATTCTGATCCTTTATTTAGTTAGACCAGGAGATAATAATGGCTATAAATTTACGTGAAAACAAGGCAGCCAACTATTGAAACCATTAAAATATATTTCTTTAATAGCCATCATATTTCATTGTCGTTGTTCGTATACACTCTACAAATCTAGTTTTCTTTTCAATATTTCTTCCTGCTTAGTGTATATTGTTCTTTTTTTTTTATTTCTCTGGTCTAATACTAAGCTAAACAAGGTGCTTACAAACACTTTACACTTAATTTACAGACTATCTGCCACATGCTGGTCCATTTTCCATACTATAAGGTAAGAATACTGTAGCCTGCCATACATAAAATACTATTTACATATATCTTTCTTTTCTTAAGGGAATGTCAAAGCTCAACATTTTAAAGCCTTAAAGTAGAATTTTCAAGGGAAGATAATAAACTCAAACTGTGTTAAATCAGAGAGGCAGCCAGCAGGTAAATATTTCAACACTTGTTACTGCAGTAGGTTAAAAAAAATGCTTTACATTATCAAAATTTAATTTTGGTGAGTTTTGTTAATCTTGAATTACTAGCAGCATGACAAAACCGTAACTACTGAGTCATGGAGACAGAAGTATTACTCCTGTTTTCCAGTTCTTTTACTTCACGCATTTGTCACTATTATATTCTCACTATTATGGTTGACTTTTCTCTCACCATTTTCTCCTCAGTTAGAGCTCAAGAGTTACTTGTTTTCCCATAACCCTATTTAATTTCCTATTCTGTCTTCGTGTGATTTCTCCATCTCTAACAAGCCCTTGGCTTGTTTTTCATCTGGATCAGTCTGCCCTGGAGAGAAGATAAGCTCTTCTGTAAGTGAAATGACGGAGGCTTCCTCACATAGATGTGCCAGCTTATTCCTGCATCAAAATCTAAAGAAAAAAATAAAATAAAACCAAAATAAAACTCCCACAGACCACAAACCCGAAAAAACTAGTTTTTTACTTCTGTCAGCCAATGAATGTACTCCAAACAATTCTTCCAGACATGCTTAAATCTGCTACCTTTTCCATAAGCATAACATTTTGTGCCACTTGCACGGTAACTCTTACCTACAGTTTTAAGCGCTGATTTCTCCCACACGTCTCAGAAAATAATCAGCATTTCACATTTGATTTTTTTCCCTGCTTAAGTTGCACAATTAGATTCGTTAGAAAGCTCTATTAACTCTTAAGGATTTTGCACAAGACTCATCAAGTAAGAACACATTTTTTCAACACATTAAAAAGTTCTGACAGCAAGGTTATCTGAGTTTCAGCAATAAATTGATATATGAATCCTTAAAGAAATATTATCTCACTAAGTACTATAATGAAATAAGTTGATTTAATAAGGGATCAGACTTCTAATATTTTTCATTACCTCAAACCTAATTCTGCCCTATGAACTGTTGAGTAACAGGAGGGGAAATCCAAAGAGATATGAAGAGTATTTTTTTCTATGTCCAGTAAAGACCAAGAGATTAACATACAATTTTAACCTGTGTGCATAGATAACAAGAACACATTTTTTTTGTTCTCCCTCTCCCACTTAAAAACCTCACAGTATAATGGGCAAATGTGATTGTTTCATCCTATCTGTCTGCAAAACAGAAAAATCTAATCTTGTAGAAACATCAAACAGTATTTTAGTTTCAGAATACATCAGTGTATTTAAAACCATAGAATTATTAATGTTGGAAAAGACCTCTAAGGTCATCAAGTCCCAGCATCAAACCAGCACTACTGTGACTGCTAAACTATGTCCTGAAATGCCATGACTACGCATTTCTTTAACACCTCCAGGGATGGCAACTCCACCACTTTCCTGGGCAGCCTGTTCCAATTCCTCACCACTTCTGCCTGTGAGGTTTCAATTTTAGTACCCTTTTCCTCCCCTTCTGCCCCACCCTGTGTCGTGGGTTAGGGCTGGGCCGGCC
>NW_009707628.1:0-5995 GCF_000703405.1 Apaloderma vittatum | reverse complement strand
TCTGTTCAGCCAGGCTGGTCTCCTCCCCAGGTGTTTATTGCAACAGACAACAGCAAAGGCTCCATCAATTAACCAGTGCTTGCTACCAGAGCGAGGAAAGGTAGAAACATTTACTTAACAAGGTGGTACATAAACCTAAAGAGTAGCTACAAATAGTTACCAATATATACCTAGATGTTTGGAGTTTCTCAGAAAAATGAGCAAGTATGGCTGCCATAAGAACTTCAGACTCTTCTGAAACACGAACACACACACACTAACACAGATACTCCCCTTGAAAAAGCTTGAAAACAGTTATGCGAAAGACATTTACAGAAGCATTACCTGATCTCTCCTGGGTCCATATTTCAGAAGTTAATATCCCTACTAGTAACAACCTGTAAGAGAAGACACAGATTAGCAGCAGCTTCACTGTGACAACAGTTTGCTAAAAAAATTTCTGTGTTTGTGAAGTTATGATCTGGACATTAAACTAGTCTAAAGTTTATAGCTACAGGTTCAGTCTTAGAAATTACAAAATGAGTTTTCTGTAGTCATCAATAGAAAAGGAAGGTAATCTAGAAAGACTAATTTTTTTTTTAATAGCAAGACTACTTCTATTTAGCAGCCATAAAGCTCTCACCTCTGCACCAGACTCAGCTCCATTGTGTTTCAGCTCAGCCTCTACCTGTGCTACTTTCCCATTATAGTCATACACAGGAAAAAAAAATAATAATCTTCACCAGCTTCAGAAGAAAATCAAAGCTTTGCCAGCTCCTCAGAGTCTTAAGTGAGATAGAAAGGCTGCCATCTTTATACTGATGAAACTCATTTCCAGATGGTTATCCTCTTAGTAGTGAACCTATAATTCATTTCACCTGTGCATTTGCCTTACTGATACAGTATGCCCCTACCCAGGTCCTTAGGTCTTCTTATTTTGTTGGCTGCTATCTCCTAATTACCAGGTGTTAGGGGTCAGCAGGGTAACTGTGCTGTTCTGGTAAAGTATACAGCAATTTGGGGTTTTGTAGTTACTTCTTCTCGCCCTGTGTGGTGGGTTGACCCTGGCTGAGTGCCCAGTACCCACCAAAGCCACTCTGTCATTCCTCTTCTCAGCTGGACGGGGAGAGAAAACATAAAGAAAGGCTTGTGGTTCAAGATAAGGACAAGGAGATCATTCGGTAATTACCACAGTGTTCCATAATGAGCAGTCAGAATTGCCTGCATCCCTTTCTCTCTCTCTCTCTCTTTAATATCAAGGCTAATCTTATATCGCGGGTTCCGTTGTCCTAGATTTATGTGCGTAACATTTCGGGTTTGCTCCTTCCTTCGCGCATGTGGAGGCTGCGGGAGCAGTAGAGCTGGAGGGTTTATTTGTAATTAACACCGATGTCCTCGGGAGGGAGCCTCAGACTCTCCAACGGGGCGGCTCAGCCCGGTCCCGCCGCCCCGTCCCGAGAGCGCAGCCTCCGCACCAGCGTTTCTTCGGTTGCTTCTTAAACCTAACAAAGATTACACGGGATCGGTTTAGGCAGACATGTGCATTTATGCTGCTTGTCACGGCTAACTGTGCCGCACCACTCCCACATCTTCAAGCGTGTCAAAAAATTATCTGAATGTAAAGAACCCTGCTGTGATCCAAGATGTTGGATTCTACCCCAGAAACAAGCGTTATTCCTGACTGTTGCTGTTGTTTCCTTCTGAAACTTCCTATATGCTAAATTTTTAACTTTACAGGGAGAAACACTATCCACCAGGGATACTATATAAATAAGTATAATAATAAATAAAACCGTGATCCGGGAGTCAGGCTTAATTACTGGATAGCACATCCCTGTTTATTACTGTTGGAGTGGAGATCATTTGAATTATGGCTTTATTTCACTGTGCAGTGTGTTTTTACAATACTACAAAAAAGTTATTACGCTTTTCCAGAACTTGATTTTGAATACCAACAGGGAACAGCCTGAGATTTCCTCTAGCTTGCACCAACTCCACTTGACATTTAAAGCAGACCTACACTATTGAGAAGCCCATTGCACTAACTCATGGTGACAAGGTTGCTCATACATTTCCACCCATATTTCAATTAATCCTTCAACCTGCGAATATTCGCATGCAGGCTGAGGTTATGAGGCAAAGAGGCATCCTGGAGATGTCTCATTTACTTCCTGCAGTTTAAACAGGATCATGATAACTAGCAACCATATACTGGAATGGGAGAAGAGTTGCAGAAGTCCTGCTACGAATCAGCCTCATCACAGTGGTACTGAAAACATTACCCATGTAGTTTACCCACACAGTCATGGTTTGTTGGTTTCCTTCTTTTTCTTTTTTTTGTCAATCAACTGTAGATTAATTGATTAATTCCCTGACACGTTTATATTTCTGGGTTGGTGTAATGTTTTTCCTTTTTTTTTTAAAAAAAAATTATGTAGCACATGTTTTCTTGGACCATAAGTATGATTCTGGGTGTACAACAACACAGATAATTTAACCAAAATGGAGGAAGAAATCTTGTCTGCCACAATTTAATTTCTAAAGGATACCGAAATTTAAAGGGATTTATGCAAACTCAATGGCCAAAATGTCTACACTGACAGTCAAAAATTTCCTTCTAGCCTTTCAATCACTATCATGGCAAGAAGAGGAAAAAATTATGCAGTACTGTGCACACTTTCAGGAGTAACAATGATGTGGAACTATGTTCTAGTATCAGTATATCTCAATGTTACCAGCCTTTCGACTGGTAACTGGTAATTCTCCCACAGCAAACAGCAACTGGGCAGTAGGATCAGGTCCTGTAGTGCAATGACCCTTGGACGAAGGAAAAAAAAGAAGGTGACTGCAATCTAATATGGCTATCTGTTAAACGTATCTTGAATGCTATTTTCACTGCATGCAAAAATGTGTGATAAATTAAAGTCAAATCATAGTTCCTCTGGGATTAGGTAATAGATAATTCTATGCTAATAAAAATAATAAAACTGAAAGAGATTTTATAGTCTCACTCGTATAAAGTGACCCTTGTAAAATGTCCACCAGGAAATGTATTACTAATTTTGTTCACAGGGTTGCAAAGCAGAATAATAGATACTCAATCAGCTATCTGCCTCTCTCCGTTTCCCCCTCCTCCCATGAATCTGTTCCTAGACAGTGTGTTTATGTGCTAGCCTAATCCAAATATTTGTCATGTGAGAAGAAATGTGGAGTCACAAAACACACAGTTCATCCATAAGTGATATCTGCAAGAGCAGGCACATTAGATCGAATGAGGCCATTAACTAATACTCAGCAACTTATGCTGGGCTGTCTCTGCTGCAAGATATGCATCCTCTGGGGATACGAGTGATTTCTTAAGTCATCACTGACTTGATTTTCAGTTAGACACAGTCCTGCTATGGAAGTAGATGCAGAGCATGCATGAAGCTGTGCCTCCATGCCATCTTCTCCTGCTTTCTGAGTGTTATCTCCTCAATGTGCTGGTGCAAGAGCAGTGGATGCCTTCTCCTGCAACGGGACCATGACCTATGGAGTTATGTATGAGATCTCCTATAACAGAGAATACCATTCTCAGAGTTTGTCTGCATCAATAAAACGGAGCCAAACTGAGCAAAAGAATTACACCATGAAGTAATTTGGCCCTCAAAGTCCAGTGAGAATAGGAATTTATATGCAGTGGAGAGCAGTTTGTGGAAACGTCTGGAACCAAATGCAGAACAATTTAGATGACTGTGATAGCACAAAAGCGCTTTGTGTAGACAATTTAAGACATCTGCCCATGGTCCAGACATCTGTGTGCAATGAATACCAGTTTTGAGCTAGCTCTTTATTTATCATTTGTTGATGTCCATTAATAATTGCTGCCCCTGTACAACCCTGTCTTTGTCTATACATAGTTATATATGGTTACTTGACAACTGTAATAAACAAGGAAAGAATTGCTTGTTCTTAAATTGAAAATACAATCTGTAATCTAGTTCTATTTCAAGTATAGACAAATACATTTTACTCTTCCCTCCCATTCTCTGTCTATATTTGAAGATGCTATTGCACATTTATATCCCTCAAAGTAATGGACATATAAACTAGCTCCTGTCATGCAGATGGGTCATACGGATTTTGTATTTGTAGCTCATCTTCAGTTTCAATCCTCCTGCAGTGTTGAAGAACCTGAAATGCTCAGGCCTATGCTCAGAAGCCAGGATTCATCTCTTCAGAGAGATTTCTTTTCTTTGGCAATTACCAGTATTTCTCTGGATTTATACTCACTGTTTCACTGGTTCAAAATCCTATCTTCTCTCTAGGTAAGGTCTTTGAGATCTTGCAATCTCATTTACTTATCTAATAAGTAAGTCTTTGTTGCTATTAAGAAAGAAGGAAATTTTCTTTGGTGCAAGACCATGCGCCAGTACTAACTAGACTTTGTAACAACAGAGATAGCAAGTGAAAATAGTGTGCAATCATGAGCAAATAAACAGATTTGTTCCATGTGTTCAAGTAATTCCATATCTTACTAGCAGTCAAAATGAAGTAATATAGAAACAAGAGTAATTTTCCCAGAGTCTTGTATAAAATTTAACTTTTAAGTCTAATTGAAATTTATCTAAACACAGTTTAATGCTTGTTTATTGAAGTCTCTAATGTTTAATGTTGCAGTTTTAAATGAAACACAACCTGATCCTCTCTGATTTCAATGAGTTTTGTATTAGGCTCTCCAAGTTTGGAGGATGAGGTTGTCTGTGTTCCCAGCACACAGTAAACAGTAAAAAACTCCTTTTTTATTGATGAATTTATTTTGAAATTTGGAAGTGTATTCAACTGCATCAATGTTTATCTGCATTGCTCTGCTTATGGAGCTACATATTGCCTGTGGGGAAGAAGACAAATTCAAATTCAGGTGACACATCTCTTCTCCCTGAAACAGGCAGATGTCCAGCATTAAGTTAAAGGTCTCCCATCACTTTTTATAATGGTTAGGGGACAACTCTGGCTTTTTGCCAAATTTTCTTTTTTTGTGGAAACAGATTCTAATCATAAAGACCTAAATGATGAATGACCTTTATGCAGGACCGTGAAATATGTGGATAAAGTCTGGGAATATCTCCCCCTTGTGCAATGGATTGGGTAGGGAACCGGTCAGCCTGTTATATATGAATAATGTCAGAGAGGCAAGACGGGCTTAACCTCCAATTTGACTCCACAGCAGTGTCTGGAAAAGACTATGCTAAAGAAAAGCCATGTTGGCTCTTCCAGTATCACCTTTCATCTTTTCCCCTCTTTATCTTGAGCAATGAGACAAAATAGGAACCATTGCCATGGACTAGAACATTATGCGGAAACTGAGGCAGTTTGCTTTGGATTTTCTTTGTGACTTTGGAAGTCTCATTAGACATTGGTATCTACATCCAACATTTATAAGTCAGGTTTGATAATCCTTCACAGTACTATTAGGCAAAAAGGTTTGTGAACTGCTCATATGCTACAGAATATATGTACCAAAAAGGCTATGTAAGTGTGGAAGATTATTTGTAGTTTACCATAGCAATATTATTTTAAATAAAATCAGTCTAGATCTATGCTACCTTTGGATAACTGCATGGAAAATTGGCCCTAAATTAAGCACAGGGAAGAAAGATTTGTGAACTAAGGTGATACTACTCATATCTTTTCTGTGTTTCATATATTTCTATTAATTCCACAGTAAATGTCATTGAACATTCATCAGTTTGAGTCAAAAAAATGCCATTATGTCCTAGTAGTAAGTTTGACATTTGTTTTACTCCCAAATAGAGATAAAGAGCAGAAGTAATGAAATATCTAGCAGAAGAGAAAATTCAGAAGAATTGAATTTCAGTATGGAAAAAAAAAAATGGAAAAAAAATCAGAATAAAATCAGTCTGGAAGAATCTAGGGGCTTTGCTTCATCTGCTTTGATATTGGGCTTTGCTTTGATTTCTTGAGGTTCTGTGGTATCATTTAGAGATTATGGAATCATAGAATCATAGAATGGCCT
>NW_009707627.1:0-49106 GCF_000703405.1 Apaloderma vittatum | reverse complement strand
ACGGTGCACGCGCCGCTGTGCTTCACAGGGAGGAGGATCCTGGCGCCCATGGTGCGGGTGGGAACGTTACCGATGCGGCTTCTTGCGCTGGACTACGGTGCCGATATCGTGTACTGTGAGGTACGGAGGATGAGCAGATGAGGCAGCCTCAAGAAGTACAAGAGAAGTACAAATCGGCTTCGTTTACTACAGAAATTTTTCCGTTTACGTATAGTTTTTCATTAGAAAAGCAGACGAATAGGAATCTCTGGCATAGATCTTTTCCCTCTGAGCAGGCCTCGAGTTATGTCAAACCCATATTTTAAGACTGTTCAATAATTACAGTTCTTTTAGAAAAAAAAAATAGAATATCAAGTTCCTCAAGTTCCACTGCACTTTGTGGTTTTTTGGGGGTTTTGTTTTGGTTTTTTTCACTAGAGCCATAGCACTGAGGGAAGCCTTACCCTGACCTACCCCCGGCCCCGTCCGTTCTGCTGTGCTGCCCCAGAGATCCCCACACACCCCTCACAGCGCGGCTGGCCTTGTTGCTCAGCCAGTTTTCCCTGAAGCTGCCTGAAGTTGAGACTCTAGTTTGCTGCAGATATTATTTATTGGTGTAACTCGAGGTACTTAGTCTTTGTTATCTTTATGGTTGCAGTGCATCACTATTACCACTTTCCCCTTCAGTGCTATTGGTAGCTCTTCTCAAGTGTAGGCCGTCTCTCATCAAATAATAAGTAATAAGGAGTTCTTCTTTGACAAACAGTAATTCAGTTTATGAATCGTGACCTCTCTTATTTACATGAGATGAAGCAAGATTCTCTGGGAAGCTCCTGTAGGTCATGTATAAAGAAATAGCAAGCACAGAGATACAGAATCTAGAAGTCTTAAACCCTAAAAGTGAGTCAGGCTTCAGACAGCCTTTGTACTTTTCCAGGATCTCTTACACAAAGAACCTTGTTACTGGGCAGCTACTGGTTGTCACTGACCACCGATTTGATGGGGCCATTGTATAAGAGCATAGTAGAACATAGTCCTGTAAAATTGTTGCTTTTTTTTTATAACTAAAACTCAGTCAAACAACCAGAATCCACAACAAACCTCACATACTCATAAAGGTATAGTTTTACTTTCTGCTGAAGTCACAGGGTATGAGAAGTTATTTAATCTAGCACTAATCTGTGTAGCTAAAGCAGCTTTCTCTTTCACACACGCTTTTTGTCACAATTGTAGAGAAACAAAAAAAGAAATCCTCAAATTTACTTAGCAAGTTGCAGTGTGTAACAGAACTTGTAGGGTTGTTACTGTAGCCAAAAACCTGTTCTAGCTTTCCTTGTCTCACCTCAAAAACCAAGATCTCCTATACTGTCTTTCCTTCTACATTGCTGTTCAGAGGAGAGTTAAGATGCCTCTGACAGAGGTTAGTGTTTGCAGTTAGATATCTCTCTGGATTTTCTTAAGAGCTAACAAGGTGGCATAAACCAGTTGTTTTAGACAATTACACTGTAGCTGTAAGAATACTGTATGCGTAACTGCCTTTTGTAACTTTATTTCTATATGGTGAAACTTGGCGTTTTGTAATTTATATCTTTGTTTTCTAATCCTTTCTCCCCTATCACCCTAACATTTTGAAGCTCATGGCTGTTTCAGAACTTAACACAAGTAGTATCTGGTAAAGAATATTAGAAACTTAAATTAAAAATACTACTTACAAAATCTATGATACAACACAAACAGATGTAGATTAGCTTAACTTATTGTTTAGTTCTTACCTGTAAATCAGTACATCTTAAAGCTTATCTTAGTTGCTAAAAGAAAGATTCCATAGCAGACTGAAGCACTTCAAGTAACTAATACTATAGCACAGTGGCTTTGTTTTCTCAATTTATATAGTGTTTGGATTAACAGCCGCATAATTATTTTAATAGATAATAAGTTAGATTGGCTCAAGCTGTAGCCTTTTGTTAATTAAAGGCAATCAGCTTGTCTTAAAGCTCATCTATAATCAAGCTGATGTGATACATATGAGAAAAGGATTTAAATGGTGTCCTTAATAAGTTGAATTGCATAAATCTGTGGTTAAGCTGATATATGTAGGTTGAAGTTTTGGCTTCTTTCTACAGGAAAGCTACACGTTATGGAAGAAGGATGATGCCTGTGTTAGGTTTTCTAGTAATGGTCAACACAAAGGGGTTTTTTTCTTTGTCTTTTAGTAAATATAGAGAATTGTTAAAGTTCAGGATTGAAGTAAAGAAGTCTAAAGCCTTAAAACTGTTTTTTTTTGTTTGTTTCTGTTTGGCCAGTGCAAATCTACGTTGCTTCTTGAGGTGGTCTTTTGTTACAGGATTTAATTTACTTCCCTTTCCACTTCAAGCGTGCTCTGCTTTGTTTTCAGCTTACTAGATAGGTGTTTGAAGAAAACAGTTCTTCTAGAACCATACAAGCATACCATATTTTAGTGTTAATATGTTTCTTTTATATTTTGAACCTTTGCTTGAGTGCATTGTGTAACTAAACTGTTGGTTTTATTTGCATTCTTTTTCTGTATTTGGTATCTTTAGGTAATTATTTAATAAAATAGGCAACATATCAACTCACTGACATAATTTTATTATTTCTTTTCAGGAGCTGATTGATATAAAGATGTTGCAGTGTAAGAGGGTAATAAATGGCAAGTATAATGTTTTGGGGTTTTTTTCTGTTAATATCTCTAAATATTATTTCTGTTAATATCTCTAGTTAAGAGAAAAGAGTTAGTTTCCTAAAGTAATTTTATAGTGATTACAATGCGGTATCAGTACATATAATTTCTTTAAGATCCATGTAGGTATTTAAAGTAAGTTTTTGAAGTGCTATCTTATACCTGCCTGCTGCTCTGCAGTTTCAAACTTTAAATTTCCCTTAAAGAATGTTAGTAGTTCAGTTAATGTCCCTCAGTAAAACCCTAAATGGTTTTATGGGGTAGGGCAGTTTGTAATTCTCTTTAGGGCCCTAGGACAAAGTCTTTTTCCATTATTGACTTGATTTGTTACAGGGAGGATTCAATAAGGTTTCTGTTAAAAAGTCACTAAGTGTGCAGATATATGCTTTCTAAAGTGAAAGACTTCATAATTTTAACTCCTGGACTTAGGTCTTTCTCTTTTTATTAAAAAAAAATGGATGAATTTTGGAAATTGTTTACTAATATTTTGGCATTATGCTTCCTGGCAGCAAGTGAAAGAAACTAGTAGCTGGAATAAACAAATTTCAGTTTGTTTTTCAAAATGGTCAAGCTTTTAGTTTTATTTGGGTTAAAAAAGACAAAGTTGTAAATAACAGATAGCCCTCCTTGATTCTGTATGTACATGCTGGCTTCAGCCTCTCTACTGCCTCCATATGTTGTTACAAGGAAGAATAAACAGTAAAAATCTCTTGGTTTGTTTTGGATGTTTTGGGTTACCCCCCCCTTGCAAATTTTACGTATGTGTGTGCTAATATAAAATCTGATTTCCTGAGCAAATACTCACATTAGTTACGAAGCCTTTTAATTTTTTAAACAAAAGTTTGATAGTGTCCAAGAAACAAATATATTTGAACTGCAGTAGAGACAGTTTCTGATCATGAGTCTTTATGAATGTGAGTTGATCGTGACATTCTTGTGATGCCTTTCAGTCTACTGCAGTAAAGAAGCAAGTCATCCAAGGTCTTGCTGTTTACTGTTCTTTTATTCACTTGAGGTTCATGGGCTAGATTTGGCCTAACACAGATGAAATCTTAAAAAGATACCTTTGAGACCTCCCCAGCTGAATGGCATGAGAAATGGTTGGTTGTGCCCCTGTTGGGGAACAGAAGTCTGCTGTAAATCTACTTTTGCTTCCTGCCCATTCCCTGAAGTGGTGCCATTATGTTCATTGTTCTAGTGCTGATGCTTGCCCAAAAGAGAGGCTGGGGGATGATTAGGGAGTACTATAGGAGGGAAATGTTCAAGAAATGTATGGCAAGGGCATATAGGATGCCATTAGTTCTGCTGTTTGTGGAAGACTTATTTGATAGTGTTTAATTTATGTACAAGTTACATAGTTGTATGACTTCCATTATGGTTATTTTTGTATGTAATTTTTGTCTGTCTTATCTGTTTGTCATTTCATATAGAAGTACTTGAAACGGTGGACTTTGTTGCACCTAATGAAAGAGTTGTTTTCAGAACTTGTGAAAGGGAGAGGCACTGTGTTGTGTTTCAAATGGTAAGAAACCAAGCACAGGTATTATTCTAAAAACCAACATAGTTAAACAAGGTAGTGCTAGTAACATTAAGTCTAAAGCAGCTCTCCGTGTTGCAGACTGTAGTGCAATGACTTGATGCTTCAGGCAGAAGTTTCACACCAAATGTATTGCAGAATTTCTAACCTTTTTGTACACACGCAATCAAAATGTTATGGTACAAGCTCTCTGTACAGCTGTTCTCAGAAGAGATGATTAAGATGAATTCTGTGCTCTGTGACAGCAGCTTTTTTTTGTAATAGGTATCATTGATCTATTTCCAAA
Organism: Apaloderma vittatum; assembly: GCF_000703405.1. NCBI lineage: Eukaryota > Metazoa > Chordata > Aves > Trogoniformes > Trogonidae > Apaloderma > Apaloderma vittatum. The sequence goes on along the minus strand of NW_009707627.1, from coordinate 44,603 downwards.
CATACAGATACCAAAACCAAATTATGCTGATACATAATCACACGTTTAAGTCTTGCACTGTCCTGTAAACAGTCTCACTGGAAAGACTGAAAGAAATGGCATTGTTTTGTGTAGATAACAGAGGATTAATGGATGCATTAACATTGCACAAATGGATTAAAGGCTGATGGAGAGAAAAGTACAGTAAATTGCTCTCTGAGACTGTGCTGTATAAGACAAGAGATGATGGGAGCTGAAAGAATGGAGAAGTGTGGACTGCAGTACATATTGAAAAAGACCCTTTTCAGTGGTAACGAGAGCCCTGGAATATGTTGCTTGTAGAAGCTGTAGAATTGTGAAGCTTCTTAATATGATAAATATCTAATGTTAATGTACTAAGAACATTAGATACTGCTGTAGGTTAGGAGATTGGACAGACCTCCCTGGATCCCTTTTTGCATGACATTCAGTGGCTGACACTAGTATGTGTTTTGGCTAAATGCTTCAGTTCTCTGTTGTGATGTGAATGGATATCTGCCGCTTTAAACTAAATGTTTAGAGCAGATATAGTTACACACATGTGCAAGTGGGCACATTTTTTAAATTAATTTGTTATTGTATGATTATAAATTATGAATTCTCTTGTTCTATAGCAGATGCTGAAAGAGCCCTGGCAGTAGCTAAGCTTGTGTAAGTCATCTTTTTCTCACACCCTTTCCACCATGGATTTGTTTGGGGTTTTATTATACAGAGCAATTACTGTGGAAAACAGTTTTTTATGATTGAGAGGATCAAGATAGGTCTTGATAGGACCACGAAAAGATCTGTAGGAGCTACACAGTCAAGTCTACCTTCTTAAAAGGCCGGTGATACAATGGTTTAACTGCAACTTCTAGTTCAATTAATTATTGCTCAAAGCAGCAGCTGTGTAAGTTCTATACTGGGATTGATGGCTTTTTGCTAGTGCAGGGAGTGTGTCCTTGCTCTCTGCAATACGAAATTTCCCTGGGTGTTGCACAGTTGCAAGTAAGACCAATATGCCTAAAAATGTATCCTACTGTTTGTGGTTGAAGCCCCCAATACAGTATTGTGCAGAAATAAAAAACTGTCTCTCAGACCTTTCCAAAAGCTGTTTTTAAGCCTCCTTTTTAAATAGATGAAAGTTTCAGTAGGGCTTGCTTTACTGACAGTGATGGATTTAGTGATGATGTACTACATATGCTTAATCCTATATAAATGTATTTAGGATGAGTATTTGCAGCTTCTGCAGAGCACTGCTCATGGAAACCTGTGGACACGCTCATCTTCAGACCATTGTTACATATGGAATGTATATAAGTGAGAAGCTAAAAATTCAGAAGTTCGAATAAAAACTTAACCCTAAATTCTCATTTAAGCCTTAACGATGATGGAACATGTCTGGCTGGAAGATGTCTGGTTTGTAATTTTTGTTCTAATAGGCTGCAAAATATTTTAATTATTTCTTCTAATTCAGAGAGAGCGATGTAGCTGGTATTGATATCAACATGGGATGCCCAAAAGAATATTCTACTAAGGCAAGTGGATTTTGATTACTCTTCAAAAAACTTACTTTCTTTCTTGGAAATAAGAAAACAAACTGTGTCATGGAGCTTTGGAACAGAAGAACCAGAGGGCTCTAATTGACCGTACACAGAGTAAGAGAGGGCTGATGTTTTTCCATCACAAAGACTGCTTTTCCTTTAGGGCCTGTGAGAAGTGTAAGAATATTGGACATCTTTTGGGTATCTAGGGTGTTCGCTTGAACAGTTGATAGTGTTTCAGCCTGGGTCTGGCAGTAGTCAATGCTGAAAGTACCAGATGATAGTGCAAAAAAGGTGTAGGATGGACCAAATGTGCTGTGTGATGTTAAAAAAAAAAAATCTATTCATCTGTCACTTAATGAATAGAAACCAGATGATTACAGTTATTAAAAATGGCTTTCTGAAATCCTGTCCACTCCATAAAGTAGTGGGATTAAGTTGATGACCAGGAAGTGTATCACCAAAGTGTTCACTAGTGCTTCAGTATTTTAGATTTTGCCTTTTTTTTTTCTTCTCATTGGAGTAACCTTGTACTTTTGCTGTAGTCTGCTATTAGGCCAAATAATTGAGTTGAAAAATGCGTTGACCTAGTGTGTAACAGTTTCTGTGTACTTTCCCAGGGAGGTATGGGAGCTGCACTGCTGTCGGATCCGGACAAAATCGAGTCTGTAAGTATCAGAAGTTTTGAACTGCCTTGGAAAGTATTACATACTCTGCTCTATTGGAAGCAATAATGAATGCATAGAATCCAAATTTGTAAAAGTGTTTGAATATTGAAATTAAGTTTATGGATAAATGATCCTGATTTAGTTCTCCTTGTCATTGTCTAGACTATAAAATTGCTACATTCTTCATTTTTAGTTTAAAAACTTCTACAATGTGGAAGTTCATATGTACGTATATATTTGTGTATATATATTCTTTTATACATACAAAACCCATGTGAAAAATATATATACACATCTGTTGATGTTACTATATTACATGTAGATAGATGTATATTCTATCTGTATGTAATATAGATTTTTTTAATATATAATTTCTTTTTCCTAAAAACATGTAAGCTTCATGACATTTAACATTCTGGACATTGCTCTGGTTTTCCGGGCATAAGTATATAGCTATCTTTTTTTTCTTTTTGCTTGAAGTCCTGATTCTTCATAGCTGAGATGACTGTGAACTTTGTCTTTCTTCCTCTTAGCTTTTAGTCTCTCACTGTGCCCTTCTTCAGAGTCCCTGAGGGTAATTCTAGTTTACAGTTTGCTTCTTAGTGATAACTGAATCATGGTACACAGTGGCAGATGTTTAAGGGTAGTTTTCTTTATTTCTTGTACTCTCAAAAGTATGCAGATCTTGACAGTAAGGAAATACCAAAAGCATTGCGCTACCTTTTTCCATGTGGCTTTTGAGCGTGTTTTATTTTCAGGGTTTTTTGATGCAGGTCAGTTTTGTGAAGAAAACCGGACTGTCTTCACTCATCTGCATGATTCTCTTTCTGGCCCCTGCACTTCATGCCTTTTCCTTCTGTCTAAAACAGGTGTTGACAAAAGACGGTCTGTCTTTTATAAGGCTTTCCACTTACTGTGATAATACCATCTAGCTTTGTAGGCTTCCACGATTTGAACAAACTGATGCATTGCTTAGTTACTCTTCTTTGCAAGCTCAGATGTGCAAACAGGTTGTCCTGTGTCATTAGTTTTGTTCTCTGAGGCGGTGCCATCAGAAGGGCAGGTCATCAAAGTTGTAACCATGATAGAGTGTTAGCCTTTTGCCAAGTATAAGAATCTCTCCATGTCAAGATTTGTACCAAGCTCTATAAACTGACCATTTAGCAACTGGAAGCGTAATTAGTTGTGCCCAAGCAAGAGTTTAAATGGAATAGACTGGGCCTATTACTCTTTCTTTCAGTAGCTGATGAGAAAAGTAGAAGTTGAAGTGCTGCAGTCTCCATCTAAAAACATTTTCTAAAGAAGGTCGACATTGGCCTCAAGTTTTCAAAAAAGAAAATAAAATCACTTAAGTATTATCTGCAGAAAGTCATCTAATAATACAGGCAGTAGAACTGGAACCAGAACCCAATTTTTTCAGGCCTATACGGTGTTCTGTAAATTACGTAAGGTGGATGATACCATTTAGAATTCAATTGTAATTTATAAAGCACTGGCTGATGAAGACTGAAAGAAAATTTAGAAGTGGGAATTGAGAGAAAAATATTTAGCAGGCTAGAAGTAAACCTTGCAAAAATATTTCTCGTAGGAATGAGAAGTACTCATAAATACGATTGCTAACAGCTTCCCTTCCCCTCTACAATCATTACATTTTGTTTTGATCTTCAGAAGAGCAGGAAACTTGATGTTTGTAAATTTGAAATTCTTTTTTTCAGTTGAAGTTGTTAATAGGCAGCAAAATTTCAGGCATGAGAATTACTCTTTGCCAATGGCAAGGAGGTAGCTAAACTTGTAACTTGCAAAAAAACATCTGGAATTACAGCTCCAAATCAAGCTTTCTATATGACAAAGAAGTGTAGCGTTTGGTTCTCACACTGGAATCCTTAAAGAGGCTGGTGATGCTATTGTAAGAAAAATATTATAATGATAATGTTTGGGAAATTATGTCATTTAAGTTTGATTTGTATGTAGAAAAAAAATACTTACTAAAAATAATAAGGAGGGAGTTTAGATCGTTTTCTTGGATCTTACTGTTTTATTTGAGAGATACTACTGAGGACAGATTTGAATAGACAGTGCAAGGTGACACTAATTACTTGCCAGCTTTTCTAAGTATAAGAATTTGAGTGCTAGCTATAATAGCTTATTTCTGTATTGGGAACCTAAGAAGTGCACTAATATTAAACTAAATTAAGTTTCATAGTAGACACAACTCCGAAAGAAATAACTTACCTGAAACTCCATCCATTTTATATGAGGGAAGTGTACTCAAAGTAACATGCATGATAATATCTCAAAAACCTGTTGGAAACTAAATATTTTTCTAGTAACAGTTGAGATCAGCTGGTTCCCACTCATTTATTTGGAGAGCTGTTGGATTTCTTGTACTATTTATTGTGTGTCATACAGGATTTTAAACGCTTATGGGCCATGACGTGGCCCTTCTAGGTATGGTCTGTTCTACTTGAATTCAGAGTGTGAAAACAGGATTCTTTCCATAGCGCAATTCTTAAATGGTTAAACTGACAATGGCTCATTTGTCTGCTTGCTCCTAGTTTGTTTCCATGAAGAAAATGTGGTTTGTGTTAAGCGTGGAATTCTGTTTACAATTTGTGTTTTCTTTTAGAAGATTCAGTGATGTTGTTTGGTATTTCCCCCTTGTTTTTTTTCCACATTGAAGGCTTTCTGCTTTTTGGAAAAAAAAATAAATCTCTTTTTAGGGAATACTTGCATCTAGTTTTCATAAGAAACTTATAACTTGAGTGTAAAATGACTGTGAACACAGACACATGAAAAGAGGAAACTTTTGCATTTTGTATTGAAATTATGACACTTTACTGGTCACCTCATATTAAAAAGTGTTGAAACTCCAATAGCAGTTAATTGCTCTGAAAAAGTCCAGTTCCAATCAGAAGAGAAGTGGAAATGAAAACAGATCCACAAACCTGTTTCTAGTCTAATCCATCAGGTAAAATGATATAGTCGATTACAAGCTGCATGTGTTCGTCTAGCATGTAGGATTCTCTATAGAGGAAGAGTAACTGGTATGGCATTGTTCTCATTTCTTTGTATCTTCAAGGGAGAAATGAGAGCTCTATTAATGTCACTATTGTGGTCATGATTTTGTCTCTCTTTTTCTTTTTCCAGATATTAACTACTCTTGTTAAAGGAATTTGTAAACCAGTAACCTGCAAAATCCGCATTTTGCCCTCAGTAAGGACATAACTCATTATGCTAAAATGTTTAGTTACTGTACATTTCTGTCATTTTAAAATCAGATAGAGTATATGGCATTCTAATATATTGACATTTTAGACTCGTTTCAGACTCGTTTTTTATTACAGATTACCACAAAATTTACCATAGCAAATATACCTATGATTAATAGAGCAAGATATAGCTTAAGAGGTTCATAATTATCCTTCTCATAAGCAACATCTTCATTGCAATCAGGATGACTTTTTTTCTGGATAGTTCTTGGGTACAATCATTCATTTAAAAAAAACCCAACATTGTGGCAAGACTGTTATATTGCCAAAGCTGTTACGTTTCAGTTTGTCAGTGTTTTTCTAGAATTTAACTATTAATGTAGTGAAAATACATAGGATTTTTGTGGTTTGGTGTGGGGTTTTTTTGTTTTGGTTTTTTTTTATGGCTGATGTAGCTTCCTTACTGGATTTTTTTTTTCAGTTGAATTCCCTGCATATTTTTAAAACTCCAGGAGATGATGTGCCTTGTCTTTTACTAATTGATTATTTTGCAATCCTGTGTTTAAGTGCCTAGATACTGTGTTTCATATGACCTGGACAGGTATTTCGGTAGATGGATGAACGGTAACTGAGCTAGCTGTTGTTCAGAAGTAGTTTACTTGTGCAATTAAAATTATTAAATTAACAAATGAAGCCTGTTTGAAAAGTATCAGTAACTCTAAGATCATTTTGGTTCTGAAGTAGTAAATTGTTAAATCAAAGAACTGGCACCTCTCCTCTTCAGTTTCTACAACTATCCTAGAGCCTCTTCCTTTTTCTTTTGAGCTACTTTTGCGTAACATCATCCAGCAGAGCAGCGGGTGAGCTGCTGTCTCTGAAAAATGCAACATCTCCCAGCTGGCACGGACACAAAGACTGGATGTGTGACTTTTATGATGAGTCAAAGATCATTCTCCAGCCCTGAAAACAGAGTTGATTTTACCTTTTTTTTGTTCTCCCTTTGCCCAAAGCTACATGAAAGAGGCTAATCTAGCAGTGTCCCAAATTTCTTTTAGCCTCTTGAGAGCATCTTACCTACAGTGGGAGCTTCCCCCAGTATCTTTTCATTCACTGATCGTGAACAAATATCATTAGAAATTTTGTACATGCTGGGTAATTTTTTCAAGACACATCTGAGAGGTGTATTTATAGATACATGATTGCATCTTACATTGATTTCAGAAGGCATCCTTCTACGAAAATGCATTTTAGTTACAATTTACAGATTAGTTGTTAGAGAGTACTTTCTAATCAAGTATTTGGTATCATTTTCAAATGGCAGTCTGAAAACATGTTGGAAAATATTCTCCTACCACAGAGCATTACGTTACCTGCTTTCAGAAAGTTTGTGATGTAGAGTTTCAAGGAAGTATTCAGAGTGAATTTTTATTGTTGCTATAATATGTAGTTCTTCAAGTGAAGTATGTATCAAATGCGTGTGTTTGGAGTTACTGTTGAAGTACAGGAATCATCCCTCTTGATAAAAGACTTCCAGCGTTTGTTTGTACAGTGATTGCATGGTAGTTACTTCTTTTTTCTTTGGACAAAAATCACGTTCTTCTCTCTTTGCCCCTCAGGTTGAGGATACTGTGAATCTGGTAAAGAGAATAGAAAAAACTGGTATTGCTGCCATTGCAGTCCATGGAAGGTAAATCGGTTTCAGGCCAGAGAGACTTAGATTTTTCTAGTTTGGTGATGAATATAGCACAGTAACATATGGCTGAAGTACAGTGTACATATAATATGTGGTTCCAATTTCGACTGTTTACTAAATCAGTGTTGTAGAAGATTTAGGCCAGTAGTTAGGGAACTGAACCACTTGTTGCTATTTTGTTAAAATTTTTGTAACAAAGACCAAATCAAACTAAAATTATCTTATATACTCTAAAAAATGCTGTGTAGCTGGATATGATACTACAGTAACAATTTTAAAAATGTATTTGATATGAAGGTATTCTTTTGTGGTTAAAAAAAGAATATGACGTCACATATATAAAGTAAATAAGCAAAACTAAGTGTGTTCCAGTAATTGTTGAATCGTGTACTGCGATTCAGTTATCTACAAATTCCACAGGAAATCTTTGGTCTAGTCTTCTTTTGTTTGTTGGAAAGGAAGAAGGAGGAGAGGCCTCAGCACCCTGTCCACTGTGATGTGATCAAAGCGATATCTGAAGCAGTCTCCATTCCAGTAATAGCAAAGTAAGTGTGACTAATTAACTCATTTTGCCATATGCCTATACCTAACTTAAGATTTGCAAGTGCAGGAAAAAGATCCTTCATGTAGGGCTGTCCCATACTCAGATTTGTTTCCAGTATCACTTCTGCCAACACAATGAGTATCCAGTTGAAGGTCACAAACTGGCAATTCCAAGGTATCAGTTTTCAAACAACGTGGAAGTGATTCCTTGTGAGCCATATCCATTTGTGTAAAACACAAACTATATTCTTTCTTACTAAAAAAGAAAAAACTCTGACCAATTTGTTCTCTTAGTTTTGAGATAATACCCTGAATAGACTTTGCCACCACGAATAATGTAATATCACATTGAAAATGCAAGGCTGTGTTAAAATACAAGTAATAGCAAATAAAGCTTTTGTGATTGTAACAGTGTGATGTTTATTTCTAGTGGAGGATCTCATGACTTCATCAAAGAATATACAGACATTGAGACCTTCCAGAAAGCAACAGCTGCCTCATCAGTCATGATAGCTCGTGCTGCCATGTGGAACCCATCTATCTTCAGACAAGAGGGGCTTTTGCCCTTGAAGGAGGTCATGCAAGCTTACATCAAATATGTATGTTTTTTGGAAGAACTCGCTTTTAGTTAATGTTGTTTCAAGTTGATAATCCATGTCTTACTCATCTTAACTTCTCTTTAATTTCAAAGACTTAGTCTCTGAGGATATTTTAACATGCTGTTTGTGACATGAGTCTCGCAAATCAAGCGCTGCTTCCTCTGTTTTTTGTTCAGAAAAAAAGTCTTCAGAAATGTGTATTTAGAAATCACTTTCTCCTGATTCTTTTCTTGCGTACCTTGCTTTTTAGCCCTAGTCCCTTGGAACAGTCTCTGAGGCTTAAAAGGCTATCTAAAAATGACCAGGAATTTGAAAAGCTGATGATACGTAGGGCAACTCTGATATTAGAATTGTGCGAATAATATTGAACAGATAAGTGAAGGAATATTAAAAACTCGGGTGCTGCTAGATTCATTTTTAGAAACTAATTGCTGTTCACAGATACTGTCAAGAATTTTTAGCAGGAGCGAAACAAAAGTAATGATTTGCCCGTAAAGTAATGCAGTGTTTTAGTACTGTAGCTCCATTAGGTGTGTCATCTATTATGTAAAGTTTTATCTGTTAGTCTAAATACACAGTTTTAATGACATAAAAGGAAATTAATTGAAAACCTGTTGCTTTGATCATGTCATCAAGTGAATTTTTTTTTTGTTTTTGAAAATATGAACTACCATTAACTAGTTGGTTACAAAACTAGCACTGCATTGCTAGTCAGTTATGTAAACTGGTCAACTATTTCTTCTTAAGTATATGAATAAGCTGAACTTTTGTTCATGAGAGCATGGCAAAATAATCAGATTATACTTGTATTCATGAGTAATCTTGAATGTGTTATTGAGGAAACTCTGCATTGTGGTTTGCCTTTCACCAAAAATTGTGAAATCATCAAGAGGCGTGAGCATTATTAGATAAATTGGTTTGGTCTGTTTTCATATACTTTGTCTCTGTCCTTCAGGCAGTGAGATATGATAATCACTATACCAACACAAAATACTGTTTGTGTCAGATGTTAAGAGAACAGTTGGAAACTACTCAGGGGAAGAAGCTTCATGCTGCGCAGTCCATGCAGGAGATCTGGTAAGCATGTACTTCAGAAATAAGAATTGTACTCTCTGCAAACTTGCAAATAACTTCTCTGTCTGTAGCACTGCCTGACATTTCATATCTTCAGAAGATGTTGCAAAAAAATCAGAAATAAACTACAAAAAAAAAAAATTCCTTTTAGTGAGATGTGGAATAATACCATAAACTTCTTCAAGTTACCTCCATGCTCGGATGTTTAACCTTTCACACTAGAGCTGTCTATGTATTCAACATACTAATTGGAGTGGTGCTTCACTGACAGGCATTTACCCGATATTTTCATTAACTGATTAAGGAAACTGAGCATTCTCTAGTGTTAGTCTGGAGGTTAATAGTATGGAGCTTGTCTTCTTCCAGAGGTATTTATTTATTTAAACTTCCCCTTTTGCCTGTGTGTTTTTTAGCGTTTCTAGAATATTTGAGATGTTTGTTTTAAATGAGCAGTGTATGAAGTTTGCCTCTATGATACTTTAAGCAGCCTCTGTGCTGCTTTTCATACCTGAAGTATCCTAAAGAACAATGCCAACCTTTTTGAGGAAATACAGTAGCTTTAGTGAAGCTCTTCATCCTGAACATCTGAAATGATCTGGATGAAATTTCTCAAAGCTAGAGACAGAAAAAGAAGGGAAAATTTGAGAGAAACGGTAAAACAGACGCATGATTAAAGAATTCACAGGGAATGGAGAGGGCTTCAAGTATGGACCCCTCCCAAACTGAACAAAATAAATGTCTGAGCTTGCATATACATGTTGTGTGCTATAATTATTGTTCTGATGAAATGGAGGTGAAGAAAGTCTTTACTATAAAACAAACAGCCTGAATCTGTTTGTTATCTTAGTGTGTATGAAAATGCATAGAAATGTTGAAAGCTTGAAATACTTTGCAAATGGAGTTACTGTTTCCTAGCAAACCCTAATCAACATTCTGTTCACGTTCAAAATTAATGGAAGTGCCTGCAATCCTTTTGCCAGTTTTTTGCAATTTACTGGTTTCGACTCCCTCTGAATGCTGCTGTCCATTATTATTACAGTACAGTACAATGGAGAAAATTTCTATTTTACATATAACAGGAACAAGCTGTCCTTATTCGTAAGAGAGCAGTGGAATCCATGAACAACACTTAAACTCTCAAGTTACTTTTCACTTTTGCATTGTAAATAGTACAAGAATTTTTAGTACAGTAACTTACTATCTATTTTTTTTTGTAGTTCTCCAGTTTGATTAGAAGAGACATGGTACAGATTGAAATTGCTTCAATCTTTTACAGCTTCAAATAAATCTCAGCCCAACGGGTAGTGGTGCTCTCTACTGAATCAGTAGTAATGCACAGCATGTAAAGAAAATAAATTGTAAAGTAAGAGTCAAGTCTCTAAATGGTTGATTAGAAGAGTCACAATTTATACACATGAACACTGGATTGAGGTCTAGCATAAAACTTCTTTGGTTCTCATGTGCTATACTGAACAATTCTTTAGGGGCTTCCAAAACTAAGTGTTGTTGGGTCTTGTACCTGTGATGCAATAACAATTTCCAAATCAGCTTAAACAGTGTGTGAGCATGAGAGAGTGCTAGTTGAAAATTAATAAGACTGCTTTCTATCGGCAGATTCTGTCGTTTAACCACTGTTCTAAAGAGCCTGTTTAAAGCCCAGATAGGTGGAGAACATTGAGTTTTTCGAAATGCACTTACACATCTTCAGACAAAAGTGTTACTGTCTCCTGGTGGTGATGGCATGTTACAACCGTTTGAGGTTTTAACCTCTACTATATGCAAGAGAGCAGACTGCTGCATTTCAGACAAAAGAATGACAGTACATAATAAGTTGTTTTCTCTTAGTAGCATCAGTTAGCATTACTCAGCTTCACTGCTTTTTCACTTAGAGGATTGGAGGTGACTTTGTGGCCAGAATTCATTTTGTTGTTGAACAGCCTCATACCAATGAGCATCCTTAGAAGATTTGGAAAGTAAAATTTTTCTTATGCTGTAGGTTTTATTGTTATCCTCTGCAGCAATTGAATAGTTTCAGTTTTTCAAAGTAGGTGCATCCTGCTGTAGATCTGAAATTTAGAAGGATTTGAGGGTCTTGCTTTTGACCCAAACCTTAATTGCTTCCTCCCTTGTATTGTGGCTTACGAATAATACTCTGAAGTTAGAAAATCTGTGATTTTGAGGTATTTGAATGTTATAGTCCTTATTGCTTGTAGTATTTTTAAATAGTAAAATTAGAATAAGAATCTGTTTCTTATTTTTCTCTCATGCTGCATTTGTGGTGCTGATGCACCAGGTTTCACTTGGAGATGTTCTTTGACTTATCCACCTGTGAGTTATGAACTGATCTGATAACATGACCACTGCACGACCTGTATTTCTGGTCGACTCTGCCTGGGCTTTCAGGCTGCAAATTGTATATACAGTGCTAGAAATTAGAACGTTCTTTTTCTGCATGTAGCTCAAAAGTATCTGATCAGAGTGGAAGCAGAAACAATGTAACATCATTGTGCAGAATATAGCTACACTGTCATGTGGTTTTCTGTACATAAACACAATTGATTTTTGTACTTTATCATAATGTGATAGAAAAATTTATAAGCTGATCTCTAATGCAAAGGAATTCTGTTTGAATAGTGAAGTCTTTGAAATGGCTGACTTCTATGAAGAAACAACAACTGTTTTAGAAGAAAAGAAAACATCTTTAGAAACCGAGACACAAGATGAAGGTGACCAAGTGGAAGATCCTGATGTAATAAAAATGGCTGTTAGATTTGACAAGTAAGCATGTAAATTAAGTTTTTCACTGTCTTGCATCTGTAAATAGCATCTGAGTTTAACAGTCCCCAACTGTTTTTTGGAAATAACAGTTTGCATAGCAGCACTTACTGAGGGAACTTTTATGAAGCAATTTGTGTACATCATTGTATAATCACTTAAGGATATAATTTTGGGGGAAGAATTAATAGAAAAGTTTAGTTTTTATTTTACATGTTATGTCAGATGTATTATTTGAATTATGTACTGAGAAGGCAGCATTTTTCTCATAATTCGACCCATAAAATTAAACACAAAGAATAACTGGTAGCAGTAATACAGTAAGCAGCACTCTCTGTTTTAAAATAGAAGTCTATGCACAGTTGTTGACCACAAATTTTTTCAACCAGGCGAGAATATCCACCGCAGATTACTCCAAAAATGTATCTTCTGGAATGGTGTAGGAAAGAAAAGCATCCTCAGCCTGTTTATGAAACTGTGAGTCAATGAAGAAACCTTTTCAAACCTCTCCCTGTGCGTCATCTGTGAAATTAGGTATTTTAGGACTTGAGGTAATAAGTTCTGCTTCTCAGCCTGGCATAGCTCTTGAGTAAGCAGCTGCAGAAATGGCAATACACAGGTATATGAAAATAGTAGCATATTTTATTAGAAAATAAAAATTTTGAAGTCAGACCTTCAGTCTGGTTTTCATTTGTGTATGAAAGAAGCTGCTGTTAACTGCAGGTCTTCATATGGAAGTCCATGACTGACTATTACTTCTGTGAAGTAAAGCATTTGAGTTCGGAATGTTTTCTGTGCAGCACACTGTTCCTGGTAGGAACTATACTGGAGAGGAGCAATTGTTTGATTAGGTGGGGACATTATTTGATGATTTTCTTTGTAAGGCAAAAATATTTGCAGTTTGGACAATTTCCTCTCCTTTTTTTGTAATCTTAAATATACAAGGTTAAATTTATGGTGTGAATTACAGTAATTTTAAGTGTTACTTGATTGTGGTGTAAAGACAAGAATTAACAGGCAATGTTGACAATGTTGTTCTGTAAATGACATGGCTGTTCTATGACACCCTTCTCCCTTTTGTTTTCTTCTCCAGGTTCAAAGACCACTGGATAGATTATTCTGTTCAGTAGTGACAGTAGCTGAGCAAAAATACAGTTCAAGTCTGTGGTAAGCTATCCTTAATATTTTTTGCAGCTGTATTGTAATTATTTCTGATATGTTGCTTAAAACTTGTAATGAAGGAGTACTCCAGTTGACTCTTACCAAAGTCAATTAAGCTTGCTACTAAAGCTATTGTTGGGAGGGAGAAAGGATTAAAAATTGCTGAGAACTGAGTGTGACAAGAGGAGGTAAGCTTTAGCATAATTGAGTATAGATTTGAATTCACATGGTACGTTAGTCCACAAATGGTGTTGGAAGGGGAGCAAGCAAGTGACCCAGTTCAATGGTGTCTGTGAAGAGTTCAGAAACTAATGAAGGGAGGCAGAGGGGAACCTTGGAGGAGGTAACATCTTCAGCCACTACAACAGATCCATTCTCAATAGCAAGGCAGGATTAAGTGTCTATACACAGTGAAGCAGGGGACAGTTTAGTGGCTTCTCAGAGATCACTGATAATCAACAGTTACTTTCAGGGCTGCTCTGAAGTGTCATGACAGTATTTTATATAATCCTCTATTAGTACTGGAGTTAACTTCGGGCATTTGGCACCTAAGGTGATCTTGTGTAACTGCAAAGCTAGAGCTCATAACTGAACATTTTAAAGAGGATAATTGCGCACAATTACTGGTGTTTGCAGCATTCGTCTTCAGACTTTAGGAAGTTAAACTCAGCTGAAACAAAACTTTGAGAAGAAAACGTTTTCAGGATTTTGCAGATGTGTAACGTGCAGTCCCTCTCAGAACAGTTCCTGCTTCTGTCAGCATCCATGGACTTGTATGTCGACCAGAGATTATGTTTGAGCCCGTGTCTTTCAACAAAAGCGACACTTCAAACTTCATTTAGTTTTGCCTAGTGATTGTATTTGTAAAACCTCAGGAGTTTTCTAAGCCAAACGCATGTTGACTTCATACCTTTGAAATGAAAAGTGTTCGAAGCACAAGATCTAATAGAAACAGATTTGCTAGGAGTACTCCATTAGGAGTGATGCAGCAACATTGACACCTAGCAAGATTCAGATAATTTCTGAAACTGAATGGTTTTGCTCTTCTGCTGTGAGATGACTACAAGTACTGTTTATTTCATGATGTTGCATCAGAGACAGGAAATTGTCTCTTGGCTGTGTAGAGACTTCAGTTTCTACTGTTACCTGTGCTCTGTCTGCTTGCTCTTCAGGGACAAGTCAAAGAAACTAGCAGAACAGGCTGCAGCTATTGCCTGCCTGAGAACATTGGGTGTCCCAGAGGGAAAACTGTGTGAGGGAGAAAATCACCTGATTAACAAACGCAAGAGGGAAGACCGGGAGCGCTTGAATAGCAGAGACCATGAAGAAGATCTTGCTGAGCCTTCGCATAAAAAAGCTAATTTTATTGAAGAAACTTCTGACATAAATGTACCTAAGATGCCACGATAGCAGGGAAATGAGAGGTTTCAGGCCTATGCAGTTACAGATTAGCTCCTATTTGTATATCTTGCTGTTCCCTTTTCATTTGGATTCTCTTAGGGACAGATAAATTTTCCCAGTTGTGAAAAATGCCAATGAGATGTTTACTGTTCACCACTTACTGTCCCTCTGGTGCCTTTCAGACAGTATAAATTAACAACTTGGTTTTAAAGAACATGGAGAAGATTATTACAAATAATAAATTTTCTTAAAGTATCAGATGTTTTCAAAGGAATTTTGTCATTGGTTTTATTACTTGCTTTTATTTTTAAGAAGTCTGTGGTGATCTGGTAAGAGATGTATGAATACATCATCCATAAGCAGATGGATTTATTATGAAGCTATGTAGCTAATCAGAAAAAATAATGTAGGAAGATATTAGGAGCCAAGCAGACATCTTTTTTTCAAAAGTTTTATGCATGTCTTGCAACCTTTAGTTACACCCATCGTATATCAATAAAAAGTTTTTTTCAGAGAGAGGACTTAGAAATTGTAACACCAAGCATAAAAAGAACATTATGCTTTCATAATTCCTACTATGTTTTATTCTGCAGAAATAAGAAAATACAACTAACCATTGTTTCTTGGTCTTGGCTATTACTTTGCAGTAAGGAACTGGAGCCAAGCCTGATAGCCATGAGTTTGTGGAATGAAGGCACTTTGAGCTGTTTTATTCTTTTGAACTTGGAAGTTCTAATGAATGTCTACACTAGACATTCTTTATTACTTGCAATAATGGGCATCCAAATATGGCCTTACATGTTTATTCTTGAAATGTGTCTTAGTTTGCTTCAGTATTTAGCTATGGTCATACTGGTAGCCTTAATAAAAGACACATATTCTCTTCCTTATTTGGCATCATCATAACTTCCTATTAAATTGAATTATACGAACATGCTGTATGCCAGGAGAGGATACAGACCCAGACTGATTTCATGGCAATCCAGCTGAGCTTGTCTGATTTAAATTAGGGTTTTGAAGCCCCAAAAGGAATGCCTTAACGGATTAAGAGAATTCAGGGATTTTGGTTAATTGAAGTAGGGATTTAGTTTCCCTCAACAGGGTGAGGGATCTTCGGATTATCAGTTCTGATCTGAAAACAGAATGACAGGGGTGTCATGCTGTGATGTCTAAAGTGTTTTACATGAAGAACGTAAAAAATATAATTAATTTGGATGTAGTTCATAAACAGTCTTCCTAATTAAAAAAATTAATCTTTATTTTTTTCAAGTGATAGTACCAATGTTAAATGATTCTTTTACAGTGGAAGAACAATATATCACCAGATGATATTCAGGCCTGTGAAATTAAATATGTTGTCTATTCATATTTAAAGTGTCTGCTGTTTAGATTGGAGTAATTCATAGTAAATCTATATGGTCTATGAAGAAAACTTTTCTTTTTGTACGTTGCAGTAAAGGTAGTTAAACTTAGTTATATTTGATTGAACTTTAATGCTAGAATTTTACTCCAAAGCAACAAAAGAATTTACAGCATTAATGAGAAATTTAGAGCAATCATAATATTATAGAGAAGAAGTCATTCTTAAGTTCTACTAGCAGTGTGTCTTGCAGGGTCTGATATTGTAGGATCATAGGATGTTTGGGCTTGGAAGGGCCCCTCGGGAGATCATCAAGAGGCCAACTCCCTTGTTCAAAACAGAGTAGACTAGAGGTTTCCCAGGACTGTGTCTAGCTGGGTTTCACGTATCTCCAAGGATTGAGACTCCACCCACAGCCTTTCTTGGCAACCTGTTCCAGTGCTTGATCACCCTTACAGTAAAAAAAAAAAAAAAAAACAAAAAACAAAAAAAAAAAAAACAAACAACGAAAACCCCAAAACCAAACAAACTGACCAAAATGTTGCTTTTTGTTCTTCTTGTGTCAACGTGGAATATGCTGTATTTCAGTTTGTGCCTGTTACCTTTTGTCCTGCTGCTTAGAAGAATGTGGTTTCATCTGTGTCATCATTGTCTGTTTAAAGTTAAAATTGAATCTTTAGGTATACCCTAGTTATTTTAGGTGGCGGTGCCTAAGTACAATGCAGACCTGTATGGCAGCAGTTACTATGGGCTGGTGGAAATTACAGTGGAACCAACTTATAGATAAGGTAACCATGGGGAGCATTTAATTTTTGTCTTGGCTCATAGACACCCACCCCCGCCTTCCCAAAAAAAAAAGGGCGGTGGGGGGGAAATCACTCAGGAGAAAAACTACCACTGCTGATATAGTCCTGTTTCAGAGCAGAGGTAGGATCAATCAACGCAGGAGCCAAGGCCTTCATAACAGTCTTCACCTTTGCTGTTTTCCTCCTGGTACTTCGTCAGGTGATGTGAACACGTATCCTTCCTGTCTCCAGTGTGCTATGTAGCCTCTGTAGGCATTTCACACTTTTTTCTTCCTTCTAGCAATTGGCTTAAAATGCAATTCAGAGCCCATGTGCGTGATGAGACCTGGGTGACGCCAGTGGCACTTGAGAAAGTGTAAAATTCGGTTTTATGTTGAGCGGCTGAGTGGATTTCTGCAGCTTGCTGTCAAAAATTCCCATGGAATTGTAGTTAAGATAGACCTGAGCAGAGGTGGTGTGAATAGCCTACTGTGTGGATGCTTTACTAGTCATCTAATGTTACAGGGCATGTGCCTTGGTTTGGTTGATGGAGAGAACTGGATAATAGTGGATACATAGTTCTGTGTTAAAACTAGCCTGCAAAGTATATGTATTTTATTTGTATTAAATCCAATGGGTGCTAAAAGTTTTTGGGGAGGTGGTTTCTGTTTTCTTATAAGTGTGTGTCATCAAATCCTTACTGAAATTATTACATGGTCACTAATGGCTGTGCTTGCTCCTTTTGTAGTAATTGTGTGTGCTAGTGAGGTGGTCTGTTCTGTAATTAGGGATGACCATAGCTTGGCCAAATGGAGCCTGTGAAAATGAGAGGGAGGAGTCGCTGTGTTGAAGTGAGCATTCAGTGCTAAATATAGAAGGGCTGTAAAGTGCAGCCGATGGCCAGAAAGTGTAAAGTGTTTGACACTCTGGCTCAGTTTCAGCAAGAACTAAAGAAAAGTTGCAGTTGTAGGTATGTGTGTGCATGTCAGAAGGCTTTGGTTTAATGACTTTGTTATATGCTTTCATTCTTTTTAACTGTAAGAGCTGAGACTTATTAGCCTACTTCGATCATTCAGTTCATGCTAACCAGTGCTACAGATAGGATAACTGTAATTACTACGTATATCGCCATTTCCACACCATATTTAAAGTCATTACTTCAGTGACCAGTGCTTTCCTTCTAAAAATTGTTCCAGTTGCATCAGTTCTAAAGAGTAAAATACAACAGTGGTGGATTTCTACTGCTTCTCTTTTCTGCTCTACCCTTCATAAACGGAAGGTGGCAGATTTTTTTTTTTTAACCAGAAAAATATGCTGAGTCCTGCAATGTTTAAGGATCCAGCCATTGCACTTCTGCATTCTTGCATGGGGTGGCAATTGAGACCATGGGTGGGTTGGAGGATATTTAACCTCACCTTTAAGATTTTAATTTTAATTTTTAATTTTTTTTAATTTAAAAAATATATATTTTTTTAAATCTGGTATGAATAAGATACTTGGTCAATACTGACCAAAGCTCTTCTCGATTTTAAGCAGTTGCTTAGTGAAAGTGTTTCACTGTTAATCCTGTGGAACTCAGTGAAGCAATTGAGTTTTCTCTGTCACAAAGCTAGAGCAAGCAAGCAAAAAAGCAGTTGTGTTTTGATACTGATGCTGCAGAAACTATTTGTACCACTACCTGCCGAAGTGTGATCTGTGGGTATGGGGAGAACTGTAACTTGTCCTCCTTGTAGCCTACACATACTCTGCTTGTTAGAAAGATGAATGGGAATGCAAAGATATTCTTAGTAGCCTTTTAGCATGGATGGGCTCACTGTGGGGCTACCTCCAGGGCCTTGCTGGTTGGAATGCCTTTTGGAATGTCCCAGGCTCGGAGCCCTACCCGACCCTGGAATGTGAGGTTGAATGTTGGCGGTACAAATACAGAGTTTGAATATCAAAATGCTAGAGTTCCCCAGTACTGCAATTTCAGAAAGCTGGCAAGTGAGCCACATGTCTGCTCAGCTGCTCTCTGATTCAGAGTGAGCGTGCCTTGGGTTGCGGGGGGAGGAGGTAGAATGTGTTTTGGTTTGGTTTTTACTTACCCGTTATGACCTGCAGAAGAGCATGCTTTTCAAAGATGTTAACTGGCAAGATTTCAAGAGGTCCCAAGCAGGTGTTAGCTAGAAAGAATTCTTTCAGAGAAGTGTTTTATCACCACTTCTTTTGATCAAACCCACAAGCTCAACATACTTGAGAGCTGGTGCCATATCAAATAGGAGTCTGCTGGCCTGTAAGGCTTAAGTTTCCATCCGTATTACAGTGCAGGAGGCTGATGCGTGAGGCTTTTATTCAGAGTTTCTGATGACAAAGCTGATGAAAAATCTTAAAAGGAAGAGGCAAGGCCTTTGGTGAGGAGGGAGTGCCTCATGTATTGTTAAACAGCAGTTGCCTAGGTCACTTCAGGAGAAAAATTGATGAGCTCCAAAGGGAGCCTAGTCCAGTCATCCTTACTCAAAGGAGCGTTAATCTCAGGGGGTTTATGAAGGGAGGCTTAAAAAATACACATTTGTGGTGTTGACTTAGCTCCCAAATGAAACTGTTTTGTAGGAGTTAATGTGAATCTTCCTGTTAAATATTTATTAGATAAATACTTTTCCCCTGCCCTGGCATGATGGAAAAGTCTCTCTTTTCCATTTTCAGAAAGATACTGTCTAAGGGATACCTTCTTGTGAGCATTTACAAAACACAAATCTGACACTTTGCTAATTTTAAACAATTTTCCTTGATAGAATCATAGAATGGCCTAGGCTGGAAGGGACCTTAGAGATCATCTAGTCCAACCTCCCTGTCATGGGCAGGGACGCCACCTCTCGACTAGAGCAGGCAACACATGGGGACCAAACAGGAATCGAACCTGCAACCTCGGTATTGGTCCTTGTTGCCAGCACCGTGCTCAAACCACTGAGCTAACCAGCCCCCTATCGTCTTCATACATTTGTTAATGCTTCAGTGTGTCATTGTGTTTGATATAAAAAGCAAACTTCCTTTTTTGACTGCCTTTACAAATTATTGCCTGGTGATTGTAACTGAAATGGTTAGAATCTATAGTTGTGAACATGGATTTTTGATAAGTATCCCCTTACATAGAGCTGACAGAACTGGATTTGAGAATAGGTCTTCAGTTTATACTTCTTAGCTCTTTTAAAACTGTATAAACATTGTACCTTTCCTAATTTTTTTTATTTGTAACATTATCTATGCAGTGTTAGGATGCTGCATGTGCCACATATGCCTGTGTACTTGCCTCTGTCCTGTGCGCAGGTGTTAGCAAGGATTGGTAGCATTTGGTCATAGGTATTTATGTGATAAAATGGTTTCCTTCGCTGTGGTCTGAGAAAAGTGAGATTTACGAAGATAGTAAACTAAAAGCTAGTACTTCTTTACTTTTTTTTTAAATTTCAGGTGTTGGAAAACGTTCTCCTTTTGAGTTAGAAAAGAAATTAGGCTCTAATGAAACTTCATTGAGAAGCTTCTCAGTGACTTACATGATTTGATTCAGTGCACACTTATTCACTTAAGAAAATAACTGCTACAGTTTTCTTTAAAGTCTCTCAGGCAGCGAAACTGTCAGTGCTCTTTAGTACTTTGCTGTTTCCCTAGCTCTCTGAATCATTATAAAATTTAAAGCAAATTTCCTGGCCATCTGTGTATCTGTTCTGGTTACATACTCATCTTAAGTCCCAGGTAACAAACAGTTTAAAAGTTGAAACCATTGTCATAGTGGCTTCTCACTGTGCTGAAATAGAGCCAAATCCTGGACACCAGACAGAACACAAGTAAACATGTCTGGGTAGAGGTACCTATGTGAACCACAAAAACCCATGAGATCTTAAGAGTGTTAAAAACAATACGGGACAGTTTCACTTCAGCAGAAGCGTGCATTTATTTCCCCTGTGTAATTGAGCGTTCAGGTCCCTTAGGTGAGAGGGAATGGCAAATGGAGTGTTTGCAGGGGCATTGGGATATGATTTCAGAAAGCTGGAACGTTGAGACTGCAGGAGTAAGCCAGTAAATCACCGTGCAGTTAGACCACGATGCCTACCTGTCACATCAGTGACATGGTAATTCTAGTTTACTGACTTGCTGGCCTGTCACATCCTCTTAGTACAGCTAATACCAGTTTTCATACTTTGCTTTCTGAGCATGGAAAACAGTTGTAGTACTTACAATGTTTATAGCCCTCAGGCTATGCGAATACTGCATTAAGAATACTGAATTAATAGAGATTTAATAATCTGTCTTCTCTCCTGTTAACTTTTATCAGCATGCCAAATGTTGCCATGTGAAATGTAAAATCAGTGGTAGTTTGCTCACTCCTATAGGTAACATGCAAGACTATGAAGTGTGACCAGGCATGTCTGCATATCCTGTAGTGGCAGTGATGCTGGCATGAAGGGCTAAATAGAGAAAAAACAGGAATAAAAAAAGAAAGCTAATCACTGAAATTTTTCTGTAGAATAATACTGTTTCAGCATTTACTCTCATGTTCGTATACAATATTTATACTCCTCTGAGTCCATAGTAGAAGGATTCTCCATTCTTTTAGAGACAAAGTATGTAACATGCCATTTATTTAAAATGATGCCCTATACTGCTGCATTACAGAAGCAAATGCAGCTCAGAGTAGGATGGGGGGCAGAGTTTCCATTTCATTTCTTCTTGCAGAGAAACACACTGAAGACAAACAGATTTGTTCCACCCCTGCTTTGTTATTTTTTCATACATCTTAATTTATTAAAAAAAAAAAAATTAGAAGAAAAGATTTTCCAGAAAGGGCTGATGTATTTCCATGAAAGAAAGAGCTAACCTCATCCTGTTAAAAAACACATCTGGCATCTTCACCTTTCACTGCTAGACTGCCGTTATATGTGCCATTTCTCTGTCAGCCAGGCTTGTGAATTCACCGGATCACCTGGTCGGAGAAAACATTTCGCCCACACAGTTTGTTCTTCTCACTTCCCCTGTGCTTTAGAACCCCACACGCATGCTGTCGTCGTTCTGACGTGCTGTATGGCCAAACAAAACACGACAATAATGATGTTTCTGTGTGAATGCCTGTAGAAAAACTGAATGCTCTCCTTTACAAATTTTACAGGGTTAATGGGAGCTGAACCTGATCCTCAAGTCAGTAAAATTTCCCCTCTGGGAAAATGAGAGAGGTAACATAGTAGCTGTCTTGGTTTAGGACATTCTAATCCTCTAATTATATTCTTACAACCTGGGTACCTGGGGCCAATGGAAAATATTTCTGTTCCGAGGCCAGAATTCTCACCTAGGTCAGTAGTTTTTTTCCTGCTGTCTGCAAAGATAAAAGTGCCTATCAGCAACAGGAGGGATGTTCCTTAGTGTAGTTTGCATTGATACTTACCCCCCCTGCCCTGGAATCCTAGAATCTTAGAATTGTCAGGGTTGGAAGGGACCTTAAAGATCATCTAGTTCCAACCCTCCTGCCATGGGCAGGGACACCTCCCACTAGATCAGGTTGCTCAAAGCCCCATCCAGCCTGGCCTTACAAACTTCCAGGGACAGGGTCACAGAGAGCAGCTAACTGTATTCCCTCTTGTATTAGTGGGTTTGACTGGCTTTTCTACAACTGTGACTTAAACTCATTTTTCGCTTGGCCTTTAGGTAGGAGGTTGTATAACCTAGTATCCCAAAATCTGTTAAAAAAACTAATCGTAGCTTATTGAGGCCACTCTTCACTCAAGTCGGTGTGGATGGGGAGGAGAGGGTATTCAAATGGTAATTCAGAATAGTTTCTGCTCGGTTGTTTTCTTAGCCTCGCTAAGCTAAAGTTAGCTTTTGTAAATACTGCTCTTTTCTTCCACCTCAGTATTTAGAGTAGGCATGTCAAGCTGACCAGTCTTTTCATCTGAACATAAATAGTCACCTTGTTAAGCCCTGAATTTCCATTGCAAGCCTTTCTTGCATCCCTGGGTAAACCAATGAATTTGAGATTCAGCTGTTACACCTGAGTTACCAGAACAGTACTGTGCAGATGGTGACTTCCACTCAAGAAGGCGTTTAGCTGGAATGACAAAGTGTATTGATTGTCTACCTATCTTTGCTTGGCAATGATTGCTTCTTTAGGCAGAGAACAGCACAAATATTTCCTCCTTGACTTCTGTAGTGCACAGCTGGTAGCATTCGTCTGGTGTCAGCATTGGTTTTTGTGATGTTACTTCCTTATGCTGTATCTGGGGTCCTCAAGAGCATTCCCACATCCTTCAGCAGGGGAATCTAACTCGGGGCAGAGCACACAGCTGAGAGTGGCCACAGTCTTTGCTGGCCCCAACAAAATCTGCCACCAAATGTCAGTCTACACCTGAAGTACCTTCTTGCTATGTAAAGACTGGCTGGAACAGCAGTGTAGTCAAAATACCTCAGGTGAATTATGAAGGTGGAAAACACAGCTGGATAAGGGAATCCTTTGTGCTAGCACATGCAGTGGAATGAGCTGCTGGTTACAGTCCTAAAAGAACATAGTAATTTCCAGCATTTTCATTCTCTGACGCTTCTGTGCAAATTAGCACAGAAGTTAGTGTGATGAGCAGATACAGACCAACTGGATGTGCTTCCTCGGGATTCAAGAAATGGAATTGGGAAATGTCTGGCACTTGTATCCAATGTACTGCCCATCTATTCAGTATTTTGTGGACAAGTCCATAAGCTTTACATATCAGAGAAAAGATACAAAATGTATTCTACTGATTTGTGTAGATTGGTCAATTAATGAACAATATACAGCATTCAGCTCTGTCAACAACCTGCATGTATGTATATATTAAATACATCCGCAGTGCGTCAGAAACTGCTGTAATTTAACATGAAACTACCACTGAGAGAATCTTCCTTGATAAGTGAGGAAGTGGCATGATCTGCCATTAGTTTCCTCCTAACGAGAAACAATTATCTTCAACCACATCTTTAGACTCCCACACCATTGTGGATATCAAGATGTTAAGCTCAGTTTATTTTAAAGGTCATCGTGTGAGATCTAACACGCAATTTCTAAACTATAAACAAAACATAACTCCACAAAAGGAAAATAAAGATTATCAAAAGTGAGTGAAACCTATTGCAATGTCTAAAAATAGGCTCTGGCATTATGTTTATTACTTCAAAACATCAGCAGTTGTGCACGGAGTTTGAGTTTATTTTGTTGTCGTTGTCATGATATGTTCAGGTCTGTGTGGGATAGAGTTTGATTATCCATATTGTAGCAGAATCCAAAATAGGCTGAGTGTTAAGAGTATATGGAGCATCTGCTATGAAGAATTTACCATCTATAGAGAACAACCATGAAAGGCAGGGCAGGCAGGATATAACTATATACAAAGGGTAGAAGGTAGGGAGGAGCACAAAGCTGACTGACCCATTTTTTCACAAGAGTAGAGTAGAAACTGGAGTACATCTTGTGCTTTCTGTGCTCTCTGTGACAGACAAAAAAGGATGTAGTAAAGGAAGAGGAAGCTGAGGGACTCAGACTCATGCCACAGGACACAGGAGAAAGTAAAACTTTATATAAGCAGCTTAAAGAATGTGGTGTTGCATGAACCAGTGAGAAGGAAGTAAAAATAGTCAGGGATCTGCAACTGGGACTACATGAAA
Organism: Apaloderma vittatum; assembly: GCF_000703405.1. Taxonomy (NCBI): domain Eukaryota; kingdom Metazoa; phylum Chordata; class Aves; order Trogoniformes; family Trogonidae; genus Apaloderma; species Apaloderma vittatum. The sequence continues at coordinate 20,141 of NW_009707627.1, read as the reverse complement.
CCATATCAGTGTCACAGTAAAATGATTTACCATCTTGCTGAGTGGTTTTATTGGTGATTTAGATATGGTTCTGAGATGCTGGGTAATGTCCTGGATCCAGATCTACCCACTACAGATATGGGAAGTAGTGACATACTTTCCTATATATGTTTCTTGACAGAAGTTTATTTAAAATGGAGTTCAGCATTGTTTCAAGTTTTTACCAGTTGACTATAAAGTTTTAGACTGCATTACTTGTAAAGGATGAAATGCTGGGTAAATTAGGTGGATTGAAGTAACATATTTTGGATCTGAGTTCTCACAAACTTAAAAGCTATTTGCCAAGGAATTTTGCCTCAAGCCTGCTTCTGCTTGAAATTTTTAAGTTGTATGCTTAAAAAGAAGGAGCTGATATGCACTACTTCATGCAGACTGTGTGAGATTTTTCATGAAATGTTACGTATTTTACTGAGGTGGGAGGTGAACTGAAGAATACCAAAAAGGGGTGTTGAACGGCCATCAGTTAAGGAAGTTGCTCCCTGCCCTTTCAGTTTTGTACATGTATTAGAATGACATTGAACTATGTTGCCAGTGTATTCTTGGGGCTAATTATTCCTGAAACAACACACAACTCTCAGACACTCCAAACTGCTCATTGAGGGTTAGCTCAAAGCAGGGCACTACTAAATAAACTACTGTAGCATTCAATGCAAACATGTTAAACATTTTCTTTCTTGAAAAGTGTGGAGATATAACTAAGACAAGGGACTATGACAGCTGACTTGACATCTATTCTGAACTCTTTTATTGACCTATTCAGACTCCTAAGAGTAGTTTCATGCCTTTACAGTTGCAGTTCCTCGGCTAACAGAGACATTGTTACCATACCTCACCTAACAGGCTGTGGTTCATACCAAATTGTCACGTCCTTGCCTCCTGCCTCTTGTTGCAAGCTCCATCACTTACTACCTCCTCCATCGCCAGCACAGACACCTGCTTTTGGTTGCTTTAATTTTTCAGGTGAATCAGTTCCTTGGTTTGATTCACTTTGAAACCACACAAGTTTTAGTGGTGGCACAACAGCAGGGATGGGACCTGGGCAAGAAGGGGTCCCTCGGACTGCAGAGTGCCTAAGGAGGAGAAATGGGGACAGCTGAGGTCAGGATTTGTCACCTAGGAAAGGTCAGTACAGCCTCATTAGCAGAGAAGTATCTTGTGGGAGCCTAACCTTTGCATCTGTAGATGTTGTTTATGGGCCGGGTTTGTATTAGTCAAATTGGAGTTGTAATTTTTTGCATCTAATTATCCCTAGAGATGGTGAGAATCATGGCATTAGAGCTCTCCAGAATAAGAATGCTGTGCTTGGGGAAACTGTTTGCTTTGCAAGTTCTGTGATTTCTGAGAGCAGCTAAGGCAAGTGTTATTTCCATGTAATCAGAGTTGTATTGTTAAAATTCCAGTTAAAATGACTGGCTACTGACAGAACAACCAGACCAAAACAGATCTCCGAGTTGGCTAAACTTCTCAAGTATATATTCAGTTTTGTAGAATGTCATGCACCCCTACCTACAGTGAAATCTGTGCTGTCTGTGACAGCTAATACAGCTGTTTTATAGATAGGCTGGCTGTGCCTGCAAGAGCTGTAGCTCTAAAACTGCCTTTGGTGTACATACACGCTCAGTTACAGGAGGAGTTGGTGAGCCAGTATTTGCATTATTTAATGGTAGAATAGTTCTAATTCTGATGGACTACCCTTCAATTTTTGATGCATGTGACAGTAATGTGAGTTCGTGGTGGAGATCTGTTTCTCAGCATAGATTATGATTTTAGGAAAGACTGTATCTTTTAAGCCCTAGGCATTTGATTGCCTCCTGCTAGTCCACAGTAGGAATCGTGGCAGCTGATAAACAATTCAGTTCAAGTGTAGAATCTAAAAATGAAATTCCTTGGTTTATCTCATCTTTCCTCCTGCTATTGTTTCCTGGAAACAAAGAATATTTTGAAATAATTACTGAATTCACAGCACACTTCTAGATGTTTCTCCAAGGAATTAGTGCTTTGGAAAAGGTTTGGATTAGTGTCTGTATGGGCTGAGGTCCTGGATGTGGTGTGGTCAAGTCAGTTTTACAAGCGTGTCTTGTGAAGTCCATTCGAGAAAAGTAACCCTGGACAACTCTTCCTGCCCCTGCATTGTGCTCTCTGTTCTGCAGGTACAACTACGTGTGTGCAACTATTCGGCTAAATAGACCGAGGAACTGATGCAGGGTTAAAACAAGACAGCAAAATTGAGTGGTTTTGTAGGGTGGAATTTTTTTAATAACCCAAGGCCACTGGTGCCAGAGCAACTGCTGGTGAAACCCTTACTCTTGTTTAGGATGATTCCTTTGCACCAGGCTATGTTGTTCCTGGGCTGTCCAGGGCCTCGACGTTCACGTTACCAAATGCTTTGGGCTATGTCTCACTCTGAAATGAAAGATGCAAGTAGATACTTTTTCAACAGTGAAGTGGCAGCTGTTAAGTATTTAAAGGGTAGATATTGGCAACTACAAATGAGCTGAAATGGAAGATAAGTGTGTTTTTGCATGGCTAACAGACAAGTAGCATTCTTGTACAACACGAGTTGTCTTTCCTGGCAGTAAGGCAGTCAGAGTTGCTGCTTGATAGTGTAACAGATGCTGTGCCTCTTCTGCGTGCGCGTAAGGTGCCAACATTTAATATTTGGAGTGGAATTACTCTGCAGCAAACAAAAGTTGTGTCAATTCAAAATGTGGAGAGGAGATAAATGTATTTCATCTCGCAGCAGTTTGAGTTATCTGGTTTTAATTGTAAAAGATTATTTTTAAAATAGAACAGCCAGAGGCTAAACTTTACAGATCGTTATAATATAAAGGCTTTTTTTCCAGATGGTCATCAGTTTCTCTCTTTAAAGAAACTGCTATATACAGTTGGTTGCTCCTGTGATATTCCTAGGGTTTCGTAGTGAAGTTTCATTCCTTTCATCTAAATCATGGTATTCATTCACTTTGTTTCAGGGTATTAATAGCCATGGTAACCAACTGTCAGTGAGAACCTTGTCCAGTCCCTAGAGCAACAGAAGCCAATAAAAAGGAACATGTTTCTTTCATTCATTTCCTATGTTTCTCTGATCATTTGCCACAAAAAGCAGATTGTTTTGACAGAACCAGGTTAGGGAGTGGCTCCACGTGTAATCAGACTGGCAGATCCGAGAGGACTGACAACTATAGGCAGTGTGAAGGAGCTCACCTCTTAATACAGATCAGCTGTACAAGTTCCAGAATTGCAGGATGTTTGGGATTGGAAGGGAAGATCACCTAGTCCAACATCCCTGCCAGAACAGACCTAGAGTAGGTCACACAGGAATGCATCCAAGCGGGCTTTGAATGTCTCCACAGGAGACCCCACAACCTCTCTGGGCAGCCTGTTTCAGTGCTCTGTCACCCTCACAGTGAAAAAATTTTTCCTTTAGTCTGACCACATCCATAAGTTCAATAATGTTACCTCTCAGATCAAGGCAGAAAAGCTGGAAACCTTAGTCTTAAGGTACCTTGTGATACCAGTCCTTATTTTAGGGAAAAAAAAAAAAAAAGGCCAACTAAATGCTCAATTTATGGTCTATATGATTTCTGAATGATGAACTCAAAAGTTCTGATTGCTCTAGACAGGCAAATGAGCTTGATTGTTTGCTTTACTTGGCGATGTGTGAAGTCAAGGTTTGCAGAGAAATCCTTTATACTGGAGTGGTCCCAAAAAGCGTAAGGGATAGAAACAGACATAGGTTGAGGGGAAAGAACTGAAAGAAAACTTGTTCCAGAATCCACACTAACCTTTTTTTAATACTCTTCGATGCTGTGCCTGATAATCAATTATTTTTTTCTAAGCTAATGAGGTGATGATATCTTCTGCAATTTGTTTCCCTGATGAATACTTCTTACAGCTGCTGAGATAGGTGACAGACAAACTAGATGTTGTTATCTATGTGGCATATTTATTTGGGAAAGCATATAATTTTTTTGACATTTTTCACTCTTTAGGGCAGATGGGCAAACAATAGTGCAGTTGGCTCTGGTCCCTGTGTTCCTACCATATCTGTATAAGCCTTGATAGGATAGAAGTTCCTTTAAAAGGATTTATGCATTTTTTGTTTTGTCTGAGTCCTGGCTCTGTATTTCTGTCTATAGATTTAAAAAAACCCAAACATGCAGAATTACCAAGAGTCATTTCTAAAGGGAAAGATTTGGGAGGAGCAAAATAAAAATATCCCGCTGTTCCCTAAAACAAAAGCATGTTCTTTCAAATGTCTTTGGAGAAATTCTATACAGGGAGTGGTCAATATGTGAAAGGTACTCAGTCTTGTCCAACTGTCCAGAAAATTTACCAGGCTCTGACAGTATCACTGGGGAGGCAGATATGACCTGAAAATAGCCTAAGCATTAGGGATTACTTCCTACCTTATGCTGAAACAAGTACTGTATTATATGGAGTAATAATTCAGCCCTGTATTCATAAAAGTGGTGAATGAGCAGTTGCTTAACAGTTCTTTTCTAAGCGTTACTGAGCTCTTAAAAATTTCCCTACAAATGGCTGTATTGTGTAATCTAGTTGGGGGTCAGGCAAACATACTGGATCTTGAAAGTCTGTAAATTTATGTGTGGTTATAAAATAGTCTGCATATTTTAATTTTTAATTTTCCAGTAAACTGCAAGAGGTGGTAACAACAAGCTTGTTCATACAAAAACAGTATGCAACTGCAACAGTATCTGGGGTAGGAGGGACAAGGAGAGAGACCCCCTTGAAGACTAAGCAGAGTGAGTTTATTATAATGACATCTTAACTGTATGTGACCTTTTAAAGTGAGTATCTCCTTGGTGCTCCACATGCAAGTCTGAATTACAGATAGATGTTCTTTTTTGGAAGGAAAAGGGCAACGTCATGTAGTTTGTGCACAGACAAAATATCAGTTGAACTATGAGTTCTGAATACATAACATTGAGAGATATGACCCTTGAAAAATTTTGAAATTTTACTAAGAACTGTCCCTACCACATAAGCCCTGTGTAAACAATCCAACTTTTGCACATGTGGTAAATGTGCTGTAATATAGATTTGCAAAGAAGCAGCCAAAAATGCCTATTTGGAAGGAAGTCACTGAATTCTACTCGGACTATTTAAATAGCACCCCTATGGTTTCGGTTTAAAAGAGAGTTTTGTTATTTAAAGGATAAGTTTTGTTGTCATCTTTTATGGACACCTTTTTGCTTTATGGGGCTGTCTAGATAAGTAGCAGAAACATCTTACGCTCAGACAGGATGGCTGCTGCAGTTTGAAGAACACCTTTTCTCATGTCACACAAGCCCCAGCTGTTCCTTCCCACATCTTTGTCACTGTCTCTGTTGTGACAGTACAATTGTTCATGGGATTTTGTGGTAAAACAGAGCAGGGCACTGATACAGGTTAAAAACCCCCTCTTCTTCATGCTCTTTCCACCGACACTCCAAGAAGTTGTTCGAGAGCAACAAAGGAGAAAGAAAAGGAAGAGAAGAAGGAGCCTGGAGGTGAGGGTGGTGTAAGTCAGCCCTGCTGACAAAAGCAGTTATTTATCAGACTGTGTCCTGGAGATACTTGCTACCTGGTTGACTTGGATGTCTCTGACATAAAAAATCTCTTAAAAGACTTCCCAGTAGATCTAGTCCAGAAAAAAAATACCTGATCTGTCAAAAGGGAGAATTACCATTATGGAATTGATGTGCTTTTCTCTGACTGCCCTTGGTGAGGTGGAGCAGTCTGCTGGAGTTGCAGCATGAAACCTCATGTGCACAGGTACAGCATAGCCTGGCCCTGTGAATATGTGTGTTTGTCATATAAAGCTGTTGGCCAAAACAATTCAAGAAGTGTAAGTAATTTAAAAGTTCAAGCTCCATTTTCAGAACTAATATTGGAACTGCATCTCAGTGATTTATGGAGTTCTAAGGCATTCTGGAAATGAAATTTAGTTTTTTGGAAATGACGTGGTGTACACAACATACTCCGTCTGTAGCTAGGACTCTGATTCTACTTCTGTGTGTGGTCAAGCCTCATTTCAAGGCACTGCCCTAAGAACTTGATGGTTGTCAAAGTTATTATTCAAGTTAATTAAGAAAAGCATTTTTGGTTTAGTGCTATATAACTAAATATTAGAAGTTATCTTTCAAGTTGAGTATGTGGGGATTTTTTTAACTCATAAAATGAAAGTAATGATTTCTTCTTTAACTGCATGCAACTGTACAGTTTTCACCAAAATTTTACTTTGCCCTCCCACTTGTCTATTTAATAACAAGAGGCAAAGTCAGTTTACACAGGATAAGAGTCTCACCGTAATCTTCTATTTTTAGAACTGAACTTTTTCCCCACAACTCTTGAAGACAAAACATGTGAGAAGTTTACTATTCTCATCATATTCCAGCTGAGAAGAGAAATAAAAAGTGCCAGCAACATCACAAATAAGCCTTTTTCTCACAAGACTTACAGCACATTTTTTTCTGACATAAAGCATTCAGATAAACATCTAAGAGTTTGGAAACTCTTCTGAACTATACCCACATTTTTTAACCTTTTGTAGCTTGTACTTATATCAGAGACTAAAAGAAATGTATTATTCTCTGAGGCCATGGCTTAGAACAACAATCATCCCTGGATAGATTGTTTTCAGAGGTACTGAATTGTGGGGAGGGGGATAAATTGATGAATTGTTGTCTAAGTGCTTTAAAGAGTCTCTCTTACTTGAAGTAAGTTTTAGTCTGTTTTTTCTGATGATTTAGTATTGCACATTACTTCTTTCTGACAGTGATCCTTTGAAGTGATTATCCTTCCCTTTACTGAATGCATAATGTTTCTTCAAAACTAAGGTTAACAAGAGAAAATCTTGTAGCAAGTAATTCAATAGCTCTGTCTTTTTTACTTGGAATAAACCTCCTTATTTTCTTTTTAGACTTAGGTTCTCTGAGTTTCACTATTGATCAGCCTCATCACAGTTTTTCTTCTAAAGTTGCTCTACAGCAATCTGTTGACAACATTTATCCTTGGGGTACCATTTATTCACGTGTATACTTGCTCAGGGCTTTTTTACCGGCATTTATAAAGAGCATTGATAGAGCAGCAGCATGTTAGTGTTTCTGTCAAGCTGTTGCCCCTCACGGTGACCAGCACTGCTCTCACACTTTTGTCTCATGACACAAAGCCTTTGGCAGCACTACTGACTTAAGATACATCCCTGAACAGTTGTGCTGACGCAGCTTTCTGCGGGGCTGCACTCTGGATCAGATTAGGGAACTTATCTGACCTGAACAAGCCTCCTCTTCTCTCCCCCTCAAATAAAGAATGAAGCTGGGTCAGTTCCCTTGGCCTCGCTCACAGGGTGGTCTCCCAGAAGGGCTGAGCAGATCGCATGCTTCTACAGTGCAGAGGGAAGGAAGAACCATTCAGCTAGTATTGCCTAACACGGTATTCTTATTAGTCTCAAAGTACAAACAGATGTAAATATTAAATCTGTTTCCTAGTACTTCTTGTTATAACTGCAATTTACCTTAGCGGCTAGGTTCCTGATTTTAAGTATAAAAAAATAAGTAAAGGAGGGGGGGTTTAGATTTGGTTGTTATATAATGTATCATGTAGCCTAAATTAATTAATTTATTCAGGTTGATTAAAATTTTTTTTGGGAAAGATCTGTATTTAATAGACCCAGTTGCCATTAATGGCTAACTGGTACAGATCAAAGCATTGCTTCTTTTGCTAATTCTTCTTTAATTGCTAAGTTAGTACCATCTTTGGTTTGTTATCTGGCACAGTAAAGATACATGTTTAAAACAGCAACAAAGGTCCTGCAAATGGGGTCAGGTCTGGCTCTGTTCCCTAGATTAGACCATGCTCTGGCATTCAGTCAAATTGAACTGATTCCAGTGATTTCTGTACTGTATGTGACTCAGGCTGGCTTTTTCTGCAAGTCTTGTAGGTCAGAAACCCGTGATTGTGCAGTTGAGCCTTTTCCATAGATTGTTCTTTGATCCAACCTGCAGGTTCCCTGTGTTTTAAAAGCGAGGGGTTTTTTTCCCCCTCTCTTTGCACCTTGGCACAAGGCAAGCAACCAACGATTTATGTTGAAGCAGCACATTTGTTCTTATTGGTACTTTTTGAAACTGGGTATGTTCAGTTGGTACAATTTTTTTTTTTCTTTAATGGAGTTGTTGTGTAGAAGGCACCACAACAGAGGAACAGGAAAGGGCTATAGGCAAAGCCCTGCCTTTTAATGTGTCTGTTGTGGCCTCGTTGCAAAATAGGTGCATAATGAGAGCGCTGCGGTGCACACCCGTAAGTTACCTCTGAGAACTGGCTCTGGGGCTTAGGCAGGGGGGTTGGTGGTGGAGAAAATTAAAGTGATGAAGTTATGACCAAGATTTTCAAGTTTTTTAAGGGAGTTAAGGAAGAAGTGCCGTTGACGTTGTGTGGGCTAACGTGGCTTATTTTAACTGTAACTGAAGAGGGGGTGTTCACTGCTTTGCTGTGTAAGCTGCGTAGGTGGCTGGGAGAGGCAACCTCTTCGCTGAACCCGACAGCAATCAGACCAGGGCACGCATGCGTAGTGTTGGAGGCAAAGGTGGCAGGCTGAGCTAAAAAACCACTCTGCTGCTTCCCAAAGAAAGTGATTCCATTCCCACCTTATGCTGCCCCAGGCAGAAAATGAACACAGCAAAAGCAAATTAGATGTTTCCATCTGGTTTAGTGAGTTAAGTCAGTTCTCTAAGGGCTGTAGGAGAGAAAGCTAGCAAAAATCCTCCTTCGGTACCTGGGAAGCGTTAGCCTGGTGCAGCTATCTCACACCACCTTTACTCTGGTGGTTCTAAGTGACAATTTATAGCAAATCACGCTGGGTGATTTGTGACTTTCTGCTGAAAAATGTGGCTGTTCCCTTGTCAGCAGTATCAGATTTAGTGAAGTTTAATCTGTTTAATTTACTAGCAGCCATATTAGTGGAACCTAAGGCTATTTATAGTGTAAGGCACCATTTAGACTGGGAGCTGTGGGGCTCGTGTAAAGATGGCTGGCCACTGACTGGTGGACAGCTGTTGGTCCCTGGGGTTCCCTTAAGACCTTATATCAAACACGCATGAAACTGAGCTGGCTGAGGTCCCTCCCTTGTGCCACCCATGCTACCATATAATGAGCCAGTTCAGGGAACCAAGAGAAAAAGTTGCTTGCTTTGGAGAGCTAGTTTTCAACTGGCTCAAATCCCTCAGCTGACTTATTGCACAGTGCTCACATCAGCACACATCACTTCTGAGCAACTCATGGTACAGTGGAGGGGCAGGCTATGACAGCTTAAGGTGTTACAGAAATACACCCTAAACTGAAGCAGAAAAAAACATAAAAGCCACTACTGAGAAATGCAGAGGTATTAACTACAAGGGAATTTAAATCCTACGCAATTCTAATTTTAATTTTTAATTTTGGGTCATATTTGGGACAGTTACACTATAAATATTGAAGTAGATTTCCCCAAAAGGAATTATTCCCACCCTTTTGTTTAAATATCTGTCATTCTGGTGATTTTATGGGTTAATTAATTCATTTTCTGAAATGTATTTCTGGGATATTTTCCCTTTAACTGCTTCGACCCATAACCTCATGTTCTGAGAGTTACTTAACCTTTGGTCTTGCACAGTTTACTGGCAACCATTCCTTTCCTTTTAGGATCTTTCTTATTTGTGATTCTCTTAGCAATACAAACCACATATAGCTACTATTTCCTAACGTGAAGCCTCACACAGCAAATTGATGCTACATTTAATTAACAAAAGAATTTTAGATATTTCACAAGGTTATTGACACCAGGAACACTGTACAATAATGCTGAATGTTTGACATCATTTACTGTAACAAGAGATTGTAATCCCAGATGAAAATAACATTAAAAGAAGGATCAAATTTATTTTCCAACTGAGTGAGTGCTGTAGGAAAGAGTTAACATTGCCTGGATACACTGTATCAAGTTCTATGCCTTAACAAGTTTGGATTTCTTTCAAGTTTTACTCTAACATTTCTTGGCTTAAAATTGTTTTCTGCTCTAATTCTAAACCTTAATTTTAAACTTTTACAATCAATTTTGTAACAGCCTCAGTATAATTTGTTAAGGCATTCCCAATGAGAAAAAGTCCAAGAAATCCAGTAAGGCTGTTTTTAGCACTCTGAAGGTATATAAATACCGATGTTGAAACTATTTTTAGTTTGATCTTTCGTCTGATTCCCTCGTACATACCAATTGCTTTATACCAAGCACAGTCAGAGCCTGGTAGCCAGTTGAACTGGGTTTACAACTTTGGAAGCTCCTAGACGAATAACTTTCATGTAGTGTCTTGACTGAAATTCCAGTTTATGGTCATACTGTAGCAGACACACCCCTCCTTTTGTGATAATAAATATGAAACAGTATTCTGTGATGTGGATATTTAATATACTGACTGGTTTTGGAAGGTGCTACTGTAAAAATTTAAAAAGCACAAAATGCACTTTTTCTTGGTATAGGTAAAGCTTTGAGCAAGTAGTCTCCCATTTGGTGCCTCTTGGTGCTTTAGGACTTCTCCTTTAATGTTTCTTGAACAACTGTATAAACCCAGAGGATTAGAGTCTGCCTGCAGGAGAGCACCAAGAAGGGCAGCTGCTGTTCTCTTCAGCGTTTCTGTGCCGAGCAAAAGCATGTCAAAGCCATCAGGACAGCTTAATTCTACTACATGCTGAAAAAGTCATGCGTTAGAGTGATTGTGGGTACGTACAGTCCTGCTGACTTTTTTTTGAATCCCTGCCCAGCAGAAACCACTTCAGGGCTGATTGATTGGTTCTTCTTTTTTAATTGAGCAAAACTGGAGATGGACATGTTTTAATGCAAATGGAAACTAAGTAGCAGATTCCAGAGCCTTTGCCTTTTCTTGTCTGTGAGTATATTTAGTTCAGCAAAAGGGTTTATTAAGTTAATGAAGAAGTGTTCATGAAAGTACTAGTGCCTCCCTGTACTTTATAGTTTTATATTAGTTTTAAATATTAAAATATTTTTTAAAACCCATAGCTTAGTCCCACCCTTTTACTTAGAAATCTTTTATTTTGGTGGGTTTATGGGTTAATTCATTCCTTCTGTTCAATTGTACTTTTGAGGTATTTTCACTTTAACTGCTTCAACCCATAACTTCCTGCTTTAAAGAGGAACTTAACCAAATGTGTATCACTACTATGTAGCGCTCTATTGCTAAAACACAAGTTTCTCCTCAGGATCCTCCACTTGATTAAAGTCTTCTTCTTTACGTCTTTCAGAAAACATTTTGGACTGTTCAGTTGCAGACTGAACAAGACTTGCAAAAGAGACACGTTTGGTTTTATTTAAATAGGAAATAGGCTGCCGTCATCCTGATATCCATTATACCATGAACGTCTGTTTACAGCAACAGTATTGCAGTCATACCGCATGTCGATGGCTGCCCAGCCTGTTCCTGAGCTGTCATATGGTCTGCAATATCCCTTTGGTGAGTTGGGGTCAGCTGTCCTGGCTGCATCCCCTCCCAGCTCCTTGTACACCCCAGCCTCCTTGCTGGTGGGGTGGGGAGAGAAGCTGAAAAGCCTTGACTTAGTGTAAACGCTGCTTTGTAACAGCTAAAACATCACTTGCCTTAGCAATGGAATTCGCATCCTAAATCCAAACCACAGTATTCTGTCCCAGCCAAAACCAGGATACTAATACAATGTTTTGAAAATGGGTCCTTTGTTGTCCTCCCTTGGATTTCAGTCTGTTCCTGCTGTCTCAAGGGCTGACCAGGTAAGAGTTTGTATATATGGCACCGATTTTCATTAGTTTATTTGCTGCGGTTCTGTGGAGGGCGCTGTCAGTGGTGTCTACATGCAAGTCTGTTTACCCATCTTGATACAATACTCTCTTACACAGTCATCTTCTCCTAGATATTTACATTAAACATTAAAATAAATCTACAGTCTGCCTATTTTCTTTAATAGGATAGAAGTTGGAAGCCATAGCAGCAGTAGATATTCCACCTGGACAAATTATCCATCTTTTTTTATAATATTTTCCTTTGCTTTTAGTTTGTAAGAATAGAAGGAGTAAAGGGGAGGTAGAATAGGCAGAACAATAGTCTTCAAGCTTGTAATTAGATAAATTTCCAGTTCAAAAATTTTTCTTGCTATTTTCTAGTTTATTTTTTTTTCTCAGATGGTCATCAAACTCTCCCTTTTTGGGGATTTCCTCCCACTGTATTATCTATATCAAAAACGTATCTTTGAAATGTCATTATGTCCCTGTGAAAGACCACTTTACTCTGTGCCATGCAATAGTTCTGACTTCTTTTTATATCTTTAGGAGGTTTACATTCTTTTTCATCCAGGTATTTGTTTCAGAGCAGTCATTGCTAAAGCTCTGCTTTGTTTTAGTCTTTCCATCTGTTGAAAAGGCCTTGGTTTGTAGATGTACATGGCATCTTTTAATCTTCAGGATATTGGTTGATGCTGTACCAAATCAGTTCTTACCAGAATCTAACAGTTTAGCAAGGTTAGTCTGCAGGTGTCCATATAACAAAGACATCTCCATTACTGGTATCATTACTGCAAATAATGCAATTACCTTTCTGCTATAGCGGGAAGATCACACAAGTGTACTCACTGGAGTTCACAACATAGGGCACCTGTCCTTTTATAATTTGCTGCCTAAGGTGGGTTTTATGCTAACTCCTTTTCTTTAGTGTTGTCAACAAAGCATCTTTTACAAACCTTGTCTCCCTCTTGGTTTTGTTTAGGGAACTTAATTTTTCAAGGACAAAACATCTTGCTGTGTTTCTGCTACCTTGTGGGGGACGGCAGCTGGACTGCTGGTAACCTGGCATTGGTTGAAGACATTGACCTTGACAAATTCCCAGTGTACCCTTAAGATGGGAAGTTGTGTGTACTGAGTTTGGACACATTTGCGGAACTTTCTCCCTCAAGATCCGGGGGGATGAGCCCAGCCAGAAGCTGCTAATTGTTACCCAATTAGAATGTGAAAAACAAGTGTTTGACCTATAAGCAAAGGCCACGCTACCTTCTTCTAGTACCTTCAACTATGTATAAAAGGCACACCTTTCTGTAATAAAGTAGCCATTTTTGAGCCATTCTAATACCATTCAGTTGTGTCGTGTCCGACTCTACAACGACATTTGGTGACCCTGACGTGATATGTAAAGTAGATAATTTTTTAAGCAATAAAGGCATGTAGCATATGGCACACACAATATCTCCAGCCTATCAAACCCAAGCAATTTTAATGCTCAAAAGGACATGAGGCAATGAAATACATGAGAAAAAATATTTTGAACACTGCAGAGTTTTTTACTATCCTTTAGAATTTACATGTTTTTTATTTTAACAAGAATCAGTGTTAATGTTATGGTTTATACAGTTGTTTCAGATGAGTTTAATTTTTTTAATGAGAAGAATCTATTTAAGTTTAGTAAGGACCTCATAAAATTATTTATTGATTAAGTAATGTTATAATGTTTAATTTAACAAGTGTAGCCTTACCAATTTTGTTCTGTAGCTTTCCATTAGCTACCTCCATGTGGCTTATTTCTGTTAATTTTTCTAAACATATGTGAGTACCAGGGCCTGGTCTCCAAAGGAGTGGGCACCAGGTTAAACATTTATTTTATAATTTTAGACTGATGATTTCTGTATATTCAGAAATCTGTGGCTTTTTTGATAGTGAAAGCAAAAGGACTGATCATATGCTTTGGTTTTGCTCACCGACTAGATGACATGAATCCTCAAGATGAGATTTCTTGCTTTAATAATATATGTTAAAAATCTGTTTTGTGTGAGCATTCATTGGAACTCTGTTGTTTCGCTCAATATAAATGAACAGTTAAACCATTCTTTATACATACCTGATTTTTAATGGGTGAACATTTATTGAGTAATAATCTTTCAGAGATGACTGGGATCATTTCGTTAATGGAATAGCTCATTCTCCAGCTTGGAAGAATGCTGACATAGTATTAATCAGTTACTCTTTTCTGTGGTTTGTCTTTTCCACCTTCCATAATTTTTTAATATACAGCATTACCTTTATCCTGGTTCAGTCTGACATAGAAGGAGCCAGAGGATGCAGCTAAGCCTATTCCTAGGAAGGGGTTAGAGTAGAAAGACAAGGACCAGGACCAGCAGCATAGTATCAGATGACTGACTGTAGTGAGGATTGATTCTGTGCCCGAATCAGAGAGTTAAACCTCCCAGCCCTTGCTCTGCCACAGAAGAATCAAGGCTTTTAGATGCAGCCTGGAAAGCACAACAGGTGGAAACTCAGTCCACTGAAAACCTAAGAGGCAAGAGCTGCTAATGAAAACTACTGCCTCTATTCCAGTGCAAAGGAAAAATGAATGTAGATTACTGGCTGGCCTGTTTGACTTTATAGTGGAATGGATGACAGCAAAGATGACACACAAGCACCAGCCACAGCTGGGATATGACAGTTGTGTTCAGCACCTGTTGCTTTTCAGCTGAAACCTGGTGTATCCCAATTGAGATGTTGGGTTGAGAAGTTCATTAGGCACAGACTTGGCAAGTGGTGTGAGCGTATGTGCTCTAACGACTGCAAAATGGATTCAGTTCCATAGAGAAAAGGTAGAAGCCCATGATCCAAACAACCAGAGAGCCTTTAATGTGTTCTGCGGCATTATAACCTATTGTTTTATGTTGGCTTAATCTGATCTGACTCAGGGACAAAAGAGTGATTTGCACAAGGCTGACAGTCCTCACTGGACTTCAGACAGAAACCAGGGAATATGCATGTCAAGAAAATATTAGAAATACATTTATTCTGGTTGCTTATTATGAGTTATGGTGAAAAAAATGTAATGAGGGAAAATGCTCTTCTGCTACCCCTGAAGACAATTAATATACTGATAAAGAAACCTTAATTTACTAATAAGCAAAGGCTATGTATCATTTATTAAATTACAATATTTAAGGAGGAATGACATAAGCCTGTGAGACTGCTGTCATATCAAAGCTAATCAAATGTATATATGGAATACAGAAAAAATGGTGCACCTTAAATGGCACATGAATTACACTTAAACAGAACCATATCATAGTACATATAGATCGTAGAATAGAATAATTAAAGGCTCAGAGACTGGAGTTTCATTTTGATATAACCGTTGTGTGATGCTTCTCCTTTTCCAGTACAAAGAGGAATATTAGCCCAAATCATCTAGCCAGGCTGCTTGGCTGTCCAAACACAGTATAAGAAGTATTCCAGACTTGAGAGTCCTCACTCTGAATGAAGCATTTGCAATTGACGTGTAAAGAGAGGAACAAGAGAAGTTTTATTATCATTACCTTAGCGGGAAACTAAGGCAGCATTTTAAGTGTGTGTATAAGTAGCAAGTTACCTGTGCTGCTTTGAGAAAGTCTGAAAGTTAGACTAACAAAAATTGGAAGCTTGGAACAGAACCTGTATTTTCTATATCCCAGTCCTATACAAGGGGACTTGCTGCTGGCTAATGAACAGTCAAAAATGAAAGTTAAAGTATGGAAAAGTAAGTAAAATGCAACCTTAGTCTTTGTATCAAGCCTGAGAGCTTTGATGAAACCTCATTTGAGTTTCCACAAATACTTACCTTATGCAGACATCACTGTGCATTAAAGAGGTTTGTTCTTGTTCTGGTAGCAATCTCACTTGTCTCATTTCACTCACAAACCATGTTAGGCTTTGTAATAAGACTCTAAGGTATCTGTAAAAGCAATCATTTCAGAAGCAAATACTCATGCCTGGAGTGTCCTTTTATATTGATACCAGTAATAATGTAGCTGATAATTTTACTTTGCTTTCACTTGATGATCTGAGAGCAAAATACTATGACTATAAAGTCTGTGAAGAGAGCCATGTGCAGTTAAGTGCCAGATTTCTAGACCCTCTAGTCTTCTTAACATCTGTAATGGGAGGATTCCAACCTGCTCTGTAAAACTACAGCAGCAAACTTTATGAAGTGATGTCTGCTTTACATGGCAGAATGTTAAATAAACAATAAAGAAAAGCAATGATTGTTTAATGTAAAAATACATGGAAGAAAAATGTATTAAAGTGTACTAATATGACTGCACTAAGTTTAGGAGAGTGATGAAACTTCTTGGGGAAAACTGTAAAATGGTAAATGAGTCTGTGAGCTCATGAAGCTTTTATGTAGGTATGTTTTTGTCAACACACACCTTGTAGGCAATCTTTTTTTTTTTTTTTTAAAACTCTGTAATCTTGTTATTACAAATGCCCCATTGATCAAATGCTGAGCACAAGATCTAGATAGGAGTGTTGTAATTTACAGTTGTGGCACAGGATGACTGCAGACTTTCACTGAAAACTTAAAATATATCCAAGTTCAGTTAAATTGGTCCCTTTTACTCTGTCTTCTGTTACCACGTATTCTAATGCCTGAATTGGGACAACTCATAATTTTCCTACAAAACTTTCCAGTGCTATGCAATCTACTTTTGTTTTTGTTTTCCTTTTAATTCCCCAATGGCAGAAGTTTCACATTTCACCCAGGCACTGGTAATTAGCCAAGGAAATTATTTGAAATGCCAAATGTCACATATTAAATATAAATAACCTATGACCTTGTGTGCAAAATGCAAGCCCCTTTCCTATACGCTGCTGAATTTAACTTTTGTGAGTATAGCCTCTATACTGAAATAGTGTCTTTCTCCTACATAACACTATTCTGCCCGTTTAAAAAATGGAGGTGCCATGTTAACTGTAAGAGACTTAAAGGCTGTGATAATTTTGTTTGTATGCCATTTGCATATGAGTTGAAGTGTGTAAGTATACATTCACACTGGTCATAACATTTCCCTCATTGTACTCGTGCTTTTCACAATAGCAGCTGTAAAAGGCATAACCATAGATGTAGCCGAAAAACACTATCTGCTGATTCCAGGAGTCTTTCTCTGTGCTTTCTCATCTGCCCCTTCTATGCTACACTGGTGTGTGTGGCTTCTAAACAGGTCCAGATTCAACCACAAATGGGAACCAGATCAAGCACATGAAACACAACCTTATGCGTTAGATTCTTAATTCGTGGCTGTTTGGTTTACTGAATCATGCAGAACGAATGCCTGACCATGCTTCTTCCAAAGCCCGGTCTGGCTACAAATGCACAGCTGGGTTTGATTTGCTGCCCATATGAAGGGGGGAGGAATCCCTCTTACTCCAAGACAAATACAGATCTGGGATGTGGCTGCAGATCCAGAATTCCTAGCTATCCAGCATAGGATGATGTGTGGAAAATAAAACACGGCACAATGTAGCCCTCAGGTTTTTGGAGCTGAAAGTCACAACACGCCTAGAAAATAGCCCCAGTTTGGAAAGGATTCAAATACCACAGGAAGCGCGTTCCTTCCTTCTCAAAGCGCATGCAGTAACTCCAGCTTCTGACCAGACCGAGGTGTATCCCCATCTGGATGCAATAAAACAGCCTAAAAGCAACACGGACAGAAGCCACCTATGCATATTAAATAAACTAATAAATAAAAGCACCCCCTCCTCACAAAACCACAAGTGCAATAAAATTGCCTCATTACTGCCACTGTTTCGTCTCTCAATAGCAAGCGAGAGCCAAATCAGCCATCCATGCTGCAGACCTCAAGCACAGAGGCTGACATAAGTCCCTGGAAATTGATGTAAGCCCACGTCAGTCGTTTTAGGGCTTTTGCCAACTCACTCTCAGTCATGCTCCAATGATTCTTTAGCTGTATCAAAAAGGGTTTTGAAGGTGTCTTTATGAATTTAAATGCAAAAAGGATGCACATTGTGGTGCAGTAGGACAGAGGTGGCAAAGGGAAAAATATGGTGAAGACAAGTAAAGAAGAAAGGATGGTGTGAGCAAGAAATGGAAGTTCTGAACTCAAAGACAGATAAATGAATTTTAATGTAAAAAGCTTTATGGAGGTTGCTCTAAATATTACTTGCTTACAATGCCACCTTACCTTCTGTAAATTCTTATTAGCTAGATGGTCATGATATAACTAGTTACTCTATTTTAGGATATATAGTGCTTTTTTCTTTTTAATTGACTAGGTAGGACTAAAAGCACTGCATGTGTCATAGTTTTCTGAATGAATACCCTCACAAATGGGAGAAAATATTTGATTTACAGTTTAGGGAAAAGAAGACTAATATAAATATTTTTAATTTTGCATATTTGTTAGAAATATACTCTGAGCGTCTGTCAAAGAACATGATCAAATACTTGTTTGAGAGAACAAGTTTGGTTGTATTTTTCTCCAGAGACATGTGTAATGAATAATCTATTGGTGTAGCAGAACAGGAAACTGCTATGGTCACTCCACGTGCTGTAACTTGACACAACAGTTATTTAACGGTAAGACAAATTCTAATATATCTCCTTTGAAAATGTGAAAGATTACCCAAAATTTTTAGACAATAATTAGCTGCCAAGAGCCATTTTATGTATAGTGTATTTTACTGAATTGTTCATTGTAGACCTGTTTTCATTCAAGAGTGCATAGAGGTTTTTCTTAACCATGGTTAATCCAATTACACATTCTTTTCCAGCTTGTCTTGCTACGTGACCTTGGATTTAGAGGTAAAAAGAGGCTACAGGCCAACTGGGTGTGAGCTTCTTACAAAGGTTCAGGCTTCCTTCAGGAGAGGGAGTTGACTACCCTAAGAAGAGCATCAGCCTTTGGTTTAAGGAACATTAGCTGTAGTTGCTCATGTATTTTAGGTAAAGGAATAACTAGTGGTGTGTGGGAAGTGACAACAGAAAGGATGGTGCATTAGAAGATTAAGTAAGAGATAAACATACAGCTACTTTGTATTCTGGGCACTAGAAGCAGCTTCCCATTTTCACTTGGGCAAACTCCTCCTGTCCCAAGTTCTACATAGTATTTTTTAATAATGCTTTCTGTTTCCTCTAGAACTATGAGGTCACAAAGTAGCTTTTCATTTGGGTTTGCTTTCGTCAGCATAGATTACCGGTCTTTCTTGTGAGTGCACAGATAGACAGAATTAACTGAACTCTTCTGAAAACCTGCTGGACTGAGAATTTTGCACGGTAGCCAATTTCTCTTCACATTAGCCTTCTTTTCTCCTGTTCGTTCACAGTCTGTAAAGAGAACACTTAGATACAAATGCATGCATAGGACTATGATGTGCCTGTTTAGATCCATGTGAAGAGCAACAAACAGAAATAGACCCCGTGCATAGAAACAACTTGAGTTAGTTATGAACAGAACAATACTAGCTCTTGTTCGGTTAATTTTTCAACTAAGTAATGAAACCTGTTCCTTTACTGTTTAAAAGATATAGCAGTGTTATTTGTGGTTAATAGGAGTTTCACAGTCCTGTAATATATCACATAATAGGCAAATGTGTCTGGCTGTGAGTGGTAGTTTAATTCTCATCAATGCCCAGGGTTCAGCACAAACCTAAAACCTTCCTAGAGCACGTATGTTGAGGATTAATCTTTTACTAATTCCACCGCACCTAGCAATGGTTTCATGAAGTTGCTCCAGGATTTCTTGGACTTCAGATTCCAGACACATCAGGCCAGTTATCGTTTCTACACTGCCACCCGCTGCTGGGAACAGATGCTTCTGCTGTAAGAACAGCTTAAATTGCACATATTTTTTTGCCCTTTGCTCTGTCTTTCAACATTAATGCAAGGTAAAACAAGAGGTGAAGGCATGCTATCGCCCACGCAGAGTAGTCTGAAACTTCAGTGCTCTTCGTAAGAGCTACTCGGCTCCCTTTATTGATGACACTGCTAGAAAGTAATTAATTAACCTCCTTACAATCGCTGCATTGCCACTGTTTCCACGGAGCCTGGAAATAAAGCGGCCAACAGCTGGGACCTTCAGTCGGCATTTGTTACCCAAGCTACACTCTTCGGCTTACGCCAACCTACCTAATTACCCGAGTGCTAATTGGTGCCATGAACACCGCCTAATTACAGGCGATCTTTCAGCAGACTGTTAGCACGGAATCCGCATCCCCCACCGCGTTTTGCTCTTTTGCTCCTTTGCTCTCGCACGCGGCAGCCCGCGCCTTGCCGGAGGGCTCGCAC
>NW_009707626.1:29895-43263 GCF_000703405.1 Apaloderma vittatum | reverse complement strand
CCTTCCCCTGCTGCCATCGCCCCTCTCCCGGGTGTGTCACGGAGATGGTCGTGCCGGGTTCCCGCTGGCATTGGCAGAGATGCTTTTTAACCTGCGGGAGCAGCAGGGAAGGCCTGGGCAGCCAGCGCTCTTAGGAGACGCCAAAACCGCTGAAAACGAGCATCGATAAACTCGACTTCTAACCCTTCCGAAGTAAATGCACAGTTTCGGTCGCATCCCCAGTGTTTGCACTGGGTGTTTTCTTCCGTAAGAGCTTCTGTGGGAATTGGTCATTAAAAACTGGAGAGCAGCACAGGGCAGCCAGAGCAGATCCAAAACAGGTTTCGGTGCCTCTCCCACCTGTGCCTGGCCCTGCCTTTGCTGCTCTGTCCCTTCCTCTTGGGAACCGACTGCACAGTGGCACCCAGGAAGAGAGGGGAAAAAACCCACACATGGAAGATGTATTTTACATAGCTATCTAAATTTGACATAAAAAATCCTTAGTTGTTAAATTTTACCCATATCTTTTGAGGGATTTCTGCTGGTATTTTCAGCAAATGACTTGGGGAAAATTAATCCATTAGACTAGAATATTACTAGAGGCTGCTTTCGTTATGTCTTTCTCAGCTACCAGGAAATTTATCACGATAATGTAAGGCTTCTTGAAGCCCAACTGTAGAACCTAAGTTATTCTTGAAACCAGAAGTCCATAGTTTCTTATTTCAAATATTGCAAGAAGAATTAACAGAATTGTAATCCCTTCCCTGATTTATATATATGTATTTTCGAAAGAAGAGGTGAAAAAAGTTCAGAACTTGATATCCCTGTTAAACTGTAACAGGAGAGGGAAAACTAAAGGGTATTTTTTTCCATTTCAGCTCCTTGGAGACCTGGGGTAGATGTTCTTATTGTGAAATATCTGCCTCACCTGTGGCTTACTGCAATCCAAAGAGGGTGGAATTCAAAGTCCTGGTCCTAAATGATTTCATATAGTAGTTTATGGAGCTTCTGCTGGTTTTTGAGACTGGCTGAGGAGTTTGCAAAGCTCTTAATGGTCCATGCAAAGGTTTGCTGATCCCAACAACTTACTTGAGAATAAATCTGAGATTCTTCACTCTGCGTACTTAAAGCTACAGCCTTAAAGATTTTCTACGTCACCTTTTTCTTGTAGAGACAAGCATATTTGATGTGGGTTTGTCGTCTTGTTTTCCAGAGCAAATTTTTGATGCAAGGCCTTTGAAATGTTGAGGTGAGAGCATAAAGAATGGTTGAAGTAGACTAAGATTTATTAAAGTGTGTAGTTTGTTGTATTGATCTCCACTTTAGCATTTCATCTTTCGAATTTTTTGGATGGCAAACGACACTTACAAATACGGCATGGGTTTCGTGTCGTATTATTCTCAAGGTGTGATTTTTCTTTTGGTTGTGATCTTGTTTGTGGGGTCAGAATATCTATACAGAGCTGCATGGTGATTTACCCAGTGAGAAAAGGATTTTCATGTGCAATTACCTCTTTATTTGTGCCTTTATGGATCCTTTTTTTCAGGCATTCTTATATAGCTTCTACTGCTGCTCAAATTGCCATGGTTTTCGAAGAGAATAATGCTTATTGATAGTTCCCACATGCACTGGCAGGCACATATAAAACCTGTACTTTTGTGTTCACAACTTGCATAATATAAAATTTAGAGATTGCTTGTCAAACCAAGTGTCAACTGAGTTTCCTAGGAAACTCACTGAAGATATTTATAAAACTACAGATTGGCTTAATAATAGATATAATAATGTCAGTAGCTCGTGATTGGTTTTTTTAACTTTATCAGTCCATTTTGCTTTGCTTTAATTTGTTGGCAAACCAAACCACTACATTTCCGAACAGAGCAGTGGAGACCTTCCTTCCAATATATCTTGCCTAATTTATTTTTTAAAAAAGGGCAATTTGTCCTGTTCCATATAAGGAAATGTAAAACATCCTACCATAAAATTAAGAAGAACCTAAATGTCATACTAATTATCTGACTAAATCCTTTATAAATAAAATGACAATTGTGAAGCAGAAATATAAATATTGTATCATATGTTACCATTTTATTCACAGGTGAGTTGAATGCATGAGTTTAAAGTTCACGTGCATGCAAAACAGTCAGTGCAGAATTCACAGAAGTCCTGAGTTTGGGGTTGTGTAAAAGCTGCATAACTAGAAGACCTGTCAGTATTGTAGAAATGCACAGTTCTGTGGAAATAATTCTATCCCTGAGTTGAAAAAAACAGGCTCTAAAAAGAGGGAATAAGTGATACTAGTGTCCATTCTTACTCATTTTTCTGCTACTGTGTTTTACTCACACTGATTCTTTGAGCGGAGACATGAGTGTTGCCGCAGTCAGGAGATATCTTCCTACTTTGAGCCCTTTAAATTGAAATTTTAGTCATCTAAATTTAAAATATGGTGTGTATTTACATCTATATATGTGTGTGTATTATGCCAGAATGTGTATTATGCCAGAACATAATTATTAGAGGCAATTAGGATTAGTAGAAAGTAATGTTCTTTGGAAAGCAATTTAGAAAAGTTACTCCAGTTTTCCTGTACAGTAACGAGAATGAAGTTCGTGTATTTAGTAACAAGGCAGTACTGACTCCCTATCTCATCGGGAATCCATTACTTGTACCTACTGTGTATATTGCCTGTCAGAGCTATTTTTTTTATACTGTGCTAATTAGCCAGGTAAGGAGCTTATATGAAGGATATTCAAGAACTGTTTTTATTCTGAAAAAGTAGGAGTGTAGCTTTTTGGGTTTCGACATCTAGAAATCTCAGTGCACATTTAATGTAGTTGCAAATGAAATCTAAGGAAGTCTGTCCATCACACACTGACAAGGTTAATTTTCTGTAAAACTACAGAATTCGGCCAAATCCTACTAGTAGGTGCATGTTGATTTATTGGATGCTAGTGATCTCGCTGGAGCTTGATACAGCGGGGTAGCAGGTACAGCCTTGTAAATTATTGCATTTATTTCGCTAATGATAGCTGTGGCCAGCAATTTTACAAGCATAAAACAATACGGCTGCTATGTCAAGTGATAATTTTTAGGTGCATGGTGTTT
Source organism: Apaloderma vittatum (assembly GCF_000703405.1). Taxonomy (NCBI): domain Eukaryota; kingdom Metazoa; phylum Chordata; class Aves; order Trogoniformes; family Trogonidae; genus Apaloderma; species Apaloderma vittatum. The sequence goes on along the minus strand of NW_009707626.1, from coordinate 40,179 downwards.
GTCAGAGCCTACTCTCTCTTAACTGCGGGGTTGTGGTTTAGGGTATTTGAAACGGATCCTTTTACCGGAAGGAGGCTGACTGTTTCTAAATGGAAGGTGACTTGGGCTGATACGTAGGACATCTAATTAGGAGACAGTCTCATTCCCAACCCTGCCATGGATCATTTGTAGTGTAGCTCTGCATTACTCACTCCACTATTCCTTACCATAGTTTGCCTGTTTGGAAAACGCAAACGCTAACAAGCAATAACCTTTCAGGAGTGGTTGTTGTATAGGCGAGAGAGATGTGAATTGGTATTAATACCATGTTTAATCATTTTGGATAAATTCTGCCAACACGACCTTGGTATTGGGGAGACAAGATGTATCATCTCTTGATTTAGACACAAACTCCAGAAGGAATGCTTCTGCAAGAAAATCACAGATTCACTCTGTCTTGTGAGATTTGGGATGGAGCCATGTTTGCACACAAATGCTCGCTTTTTTAACCAGAGCATTTTCTGTGTCGGCCACAGTTGAGGAGTGTTTTCTCCTCTGGCTTCTATTGCATTTAGTGATCCCGAGATGTGCAAATAATTACGCTACCTGCAGCACTTTGCTAGCTCTCCCTCAGGCTCCTGCCTGTTTTCTGCAGACTTGTTGAACCTGCTGGTGTTGCCACCTTACTGCTCTCAGAGACCAGGATTTACCCCTCTGCTAGCCTTTTATCTTACTGAAGAGAATTTATCTGATCAAACTGTAGAGAAACTGGACAGAAAACTTTGAAAAGGACTTGGAAACAGAGGGGTGCTGCCTGCCGTATTAAAGAAAATTACTCCTCATTTAGGAAGAGATTCAGCTTGGAGACATTTTTGGATTGGGCTTTTTTGCCTTCTCTTTTCATCTCATGTGCTGCAGGTGTGAGATGAGAGTTCTGTTAATGATAGGTGCGCTAGTTAAAAATACCTCACTCTGCTCCTGTGCCTGCATTAACTGCGGGGATAACTGAAGTTAAACTTTGCTTAATCAGTATTCTCAAGGTGATGAAAATCATTCTGTGATTCTGTGATCGATTGGAATACAGCAACTTTCTCATGGTGAATGTAGCTGACTATTAAGATGTGCTTTTATGTCTTTATAGAAATTTATGGTGGCTTTTGGCAAGGGAGGAGGTTTTATTAAAAAAATATTTTTCTTTAGAGTTTATTCAATATGGTTTTTTTATCAGCCACCCATCGTGTTGCGCTAAGCAGTGATTTTTTTAAACAATATGCTTAGCTGTCACGCTTTGATTATCCAGAAAGAAAAGCTGGGTATTCTAACTGTAGATACTGTATGTTGTTTCCCTGTTATAACAATGGAGGTTCAAAAAGGAAAAATAGTGTAAGTAAATATATATGCAGCGTATTTTCTTTTCCTTTCAGTTCGTATCCGTGGGAAAGTGGTGTGAGAATTACAAACAAGCTTTTAGGGGGGTATTTTTTCAACTAGTCAGTGTGTGTGACCCCTGTGTTAGCAATGAGTCTCATCGTAACTCAAGAGTTCACTGGGTTTTTGTCCTTCCCGCTGCAAGTAAGTAGATTCCATCATGCACACCCAAGTAAAATTGGGGAAAACTTGCCAATTGATAAAGCAATCTTGATAATATTGTAGCAGGATGAATCAACTGGTGAGTTGTTCACTTGCCAAATACCAAATAACAGTGCAGAAATTCAAGAAAGCTTCTAAGACATATGGGCAGTCTGGGGAAGATGAGCCAGCTGGGCTCATATGAAACTAAGAAATAAATGGGCAAAAGTGAGAAAGGAGAACCTGCCTGTTTTAGCTGCATATGATATATATAACTATAAATCTCATTTTAAGTCCTTAGTACTGCCATTCTAACATGTTCTGGGAGGGAATAAAAGCTTGAAAATATTTTTTTAAATAACTGGAGAATGTGGTTCCCCCCCTTTCTCCTGATTCCCTTTTCTCTTGCCCTTCCCTGAAGTTCTAAGTTTTTGTTTCACCTTACGCAGCATAAAGAGTCAGGCTGGTTAACCTCTGCTTCGTGTCAGTTCTGCTTTCTACTTCTTACACTTTGGTTGCAGCGTTTGAGGGCAGCATGTGGGTCCAGAGCTATTTGTAGATATTATTAACAAGCATTGGTGTTAACGTTACTGAGACCGTAATTAACCTAACATGTGCTAGATTAGCAATACGCTAAATAAAGGCAACCCTTTTCTTTTTTAACCTCCTGAATCTTTTTATATTTCTCAACAATCGTATAGTGTTACGACACACAGTTAGTCTTAGTATTTTTTAGTGGACCTCACAGAATTATAACATTTAACTGCATTTGGACAACTTGTTGGTACTGCATAATGGTAAGTGTAGAAGTGCTGTATTGAAACAGAGTCTGGGTAAAAAATTGTTTGACTTTGAAAATGTAACCTTAATCACTGTAGGTAAATCATTGGATTCATACCTTTACCATTGGACTTCTCTCTTACTTTGCAGCAGGAATCTAAACCAGAAAAGGTGGTGAAAATTTTTACATTGGACAGTGTTTTACATACCTAAGTGCATTTTGTTTTTCTTCTAGCTTTTTAGAAAGAATCGACAGCGTCAGCATGGATGACTACACACCCACAGATCAGGTTAGTATAACTAATGGGGTGGGGTCAGAACCAAGACTCCCATTTGTATGGATTCTTTATGTAATTTATTTTAGTCCCAGCAGCAGCTGAAATAGGGCATACTGCATCATATCCACATGCAATCTAGCAGTTTAAGTAACTCACATTAAAGAAGAAGAGGCTTTTTGGTGGTGCAAGCTTGTCTTTTACTGTTGTTGTATGTAGGTCTGTGATTGCTGTAACACATCTGTTATTTCTTCTTGCTTTCCATTCTGTGTTCTGCAAACAAAGCCAAAGGAACAGAAAACATGAATGTAGAACCCTATGGTTTCCATCACGAGCCTTCGCTACACAGAAGCAGTGTTTTATTTCAGTGGCAGAGGCAGTGGAAACCCTGAGGGAGTCTTCCCATGTCTGTCAGCTGGGTTCTTCAGAGGCAGAAGCCTGCAGTGGGGTCCAGTGTCCAAATCCACGGGAAAGCACCAGGGGCAGCAGCAGACCTCCAGGATTTCTCTGCGGGCATGCAGACACCTTTCCAGCCTGTGCCCATGTCCTATGCACAAGATAGTTTCTATTTAAGCCTTGTTTGCAGGACTGTACACTTCTTTCCTAGGTGTTATGATGCACGTTGGTAGAGTCCTCTCAGGACAAACACATTCAAGGTGAAGCCTTGAGGTATGAAGGGGCTTTTGCCGTGGCACACGACTTCTCTGAGCTCAGGCTGTGTGGAACTCTTAGGCAGGATGTCTCTTCAGCGAAGTTATTCAAGGGTTATTGTTTTTCAGTGCTGTTATCCCACTGTCATCTGGTAGTCTCAGCCAGGGTTGTGGGCCACGTCATAAGCTGTGAATACAGGTGGCAGAAGAGAATCCCTGCACTGGATAATTCAGTCTAATCATGCAAGGTGTATAACGGGTGGATGCCTTTAAAGAAATACAATTGCCAGATCTCACTGTTCATTCAGAGAACTGAAATGACTTACCAGTGGTCACACATGGAAGTACAGAGCTCAGAGCCAGATCCTTCAGAAGTAGTTCAGCTCTGTAACCACAAGCCTGTCCAGTTACTCTGACCGTATCCTGAAACGAAAGGCAGTGAAGAGGAGCATGCATTGTGTTACAAGGTTAAACTTGTATAGTCGACCCAATGTAGGATCAATTATTAAAGCCCTCAAGACGTTTTCAGACCAAAGCAGTAGCACTGGGATTTACTCTGTCTAGACCTCATGGTCTGATTTTAAGCATTGATATGACTCAGCTGGAGAGAGAAGTCAATGAAGCAAAACCTCTTTTTTGCTTTCATTATTTATGTTAGTGCTGGCCTGTTTGTACCTGGGAGGCCTTTCTCCACCTGGAGCATTCATCATCTAGAAGTTTTTCCTGATATTTCATTTGGGAAAGAACGCCCCATGTCTCCAAAGATCAGAAGAGGCCTTTGCTATTTGGCAGCCTGAAATTGTTCTAAAGGAGAAATTCTCTTTTCCTTTTGGGTTTTCATCCTGTTATGCTGAATCAGTTGTCTGGCTGAATTCATTGGCAGAGATCACTACTTCCCTTTTTTCTCTTGCTTTCTTTAATTTCTTTTGAACTATCACAAAATAACGGCTGAGTCCAATAACAAATAAATGTCAGCAGGCAACAGAAAATGGCCATAACGTATAAAATAACTAGAATAATCGAATAAGTGGCATTTGGCTGAGTTCAGGCAACTGTCAAAGTGGCTGAGTTTTGCTGTGCCCTGGGAAGGGAGCACTCCCCTGGCAAGTGGCACTGCCAAGAGGTGACTGTTCAGGGGGGTTCCTCACCATCAGGTACCTGACAGCTCCCTCCAGCCCCCGGATTTTGCTCTGCACCCACCACCAGAGCAGCGGTGCTGGCATAGTCAGGGTTAAAAACGCTGCTGGTGATGACAGGGGCACACGATGAGCTAGTTGGCTGAGGTGTGCCTAATAAATGGCTTTTGCCTACTTCCTTTGAGAATCTAGGAAGTTATTATTTTTTTTAATCATTAAAAGAATGTTATTTAAGCCATAAAGTATTGCTCATTTGACAAATAAGAAAGAAATGCCAGATTTATGTACAACCTAAATTCTGTTCCCCTGTGCTCTGTAGCAGAACTTTAATTACTCAGTCAGGATTCCTGTCTCATTCAGTACAAAAGAGGGCAGAATTAAGGTTGCCTGGGCAACTGTAAATTGAGTTTTCTAACATTTGAGTACTTGACTTTACAACACGAATAACATGTTTTTCTTACTTTTACGTAACTTCAGAATTCATTATCCACATCACATACAAAATTATATGACCACCAATAACAGATTTCAGTGTGCACTGAGGAGAACATGTATAGAGTCTTCCGCTTTCCAAGTGTGCACAAGCCAAAAGGCAAAGATTATATTTGTGTATAACCACTGTGTCAGTATGGACAAATGAAGGTTTACCAGCAAGTCTGACTGAACTTCAGTTAAATGAAATGTTTAAGACCTTTCATGGAAAATAATATTCTGCACTTTCAAAAAACAAAATTAGGTTAGAAAAAAGACCTTGCTCACCAGTTTCTGTGTTCTCATTTGCAGGACCTATTAAGATGCAGAGTGTTGACATCAGGGATTTTTGAAACAAGATTTCAAGTCGATAAAGTAAATTTCCAGTAAGTCTATTAGTAATAATTTATGAATATCATATAATTTTTAACAACTTAGTTCAGGTGTATGTGCTCATGTATGCTTGGTGTAGTTAAGTGTAAGGTGGGACTTGTTTGGGTTTTTTTTTGTTTGATTCGGGGGTTTTTCTCACTTTCTCTAGGTCCTAGTAAAACTGCCTCATACTTTGTGAAAAGAGGTGATACTAGATATATGTATTACTGATACTCTGGGGTGGGTTTTTCTGTGTCTGTTTTCACTAACTGGTTCCTTGGTACAGCACTGTAAACTTAAAATACTTCTGAGGATAAGATCTTACAGAAGTCAGTGGGAATCCTGCCCAAGTCAGACTTCATACAGTGGAACAATGAGAGATAAATGTCTCCCTTCTTCCGGAGGGCTCTGTGTTTGTCGAAGTTTTGCACTGTATCTCTGTAACACACCTGCCGTTGGGCTGTCTTCACTCACCGGTTCTTGCCTAGAAAAGTGGCAGCACTGGCGGGGCAGAGCTGCCCACATGTCGTCCTCCTTACAGAGGCGCACTCTCCCCACCGTGCTTCAAAATGTGCCAAAACTTATCCTTGTTCATAGTACAGTAGGTCCAACCTTACATGCCACATGTGCAGAATCCTGTGGGCTGGAAGGGCCAATACTTGCCCTGGAAACGAGTCTATTTCTCAGGTTTGGGCTCAGTAGCATTCTCCTGGCAGAGCAGGACAGGTGGAGCTGAGCAGCATCAGCAGATGCCTCTCCCCTTCGGGCAATATTTTACTGCCACTATCCTTGGGGCTGTCAGACTTTTAAACTGAACCCATGTGCCGCATGTTACGTGTGACTTTCCTAGTGCACATAAGTGATATAACATCCTATGGCTTTTTAACAGCATGTTTGATGTAGGTGGCCAGAGAGATGAGAGAAGAAAATGGATCCAATGCTTTAATGGTAAGTAAAAATAGTCTGAATTTTGAGCTTAGTCTCTGTGGTGTGAATGGCATAGTATTTATTCGCACTTAGTGTGTCACTAATACAGGAGTCCAGTGTTATAGATATTTTCTTTGGGTATTTTTGGCAGATTGGGGAGTAATGGCAGCGTAACCCCTGGGAGTATGTGCTGGAATAATGGAGATGTTCTTTTCTCTTTCCTTTCTTTCTTTTTTCTCTGTGCTCTGCCCAGATGTCACAGCTATCATCTTTGTTGTGGCTTGCAGCAGCTACAACATGGTAATAAGGGAAGACAATAACACAAACAGACTACGGGAATCCCTGGACCTTTTCAAAAGTATCTGGAATAATAGGTAAAACATACCGCATTTCCCACCCACCCTCCCACATTTAGCTACAGTTCAACCCCTGACAAAAGAGGACCCCTGTCGGGGAGACCCCCCAGGTCGGGCCGGGTCGCCAGGTGCCGCCGTGGCGCGTACCTCTCCCTGGCAGAGGCCGTGGCACGGGGAGGGGGCATCTGCATCTTGCAGCTGCCGCCAAAACACCACAGGGTGTGGGGACAGCTTGGAAAGGGCGAGGCCCCCACGCCGGCTGCCGTGGGGGAAGCAAGGGAGACCGTTTCCCAGCGTCAGCGTGCTGCTCGACCGAGACTGAGCAGCATCCTCCAAATTACATTTCGTCTCCTCCTCAAGCGCAGCAGCCGGAGCAGCTCTCTGTTGGCGTTGCCTTCGATTCACCGGCTGGGGGGGGGCTTCGATACCCACGTGGGCAGCCGCTCTCGTAAGACTCGTCTCTGAGAGAGTTTCTCTGCCTTGTGGGATGATATTTCAGATCTAATCTAACTGTGACTGCCCTTAAACTGCCATTCTGCCACAGTGCATGTCAATTATAGGTGTGTGGCCAAATAGCAATCTTAAGTATGTTCCTGGTAGACAATAAGTTAAAACAATACACAAGATAATGAGGTTTTCAGCACATACCTACGAGAATGCTCTGCAGTGAGAATTGGCTGAAGGTAGAGTGAGGAAAAATGTTAATCTCAGGTGCTAAAGGCACATCATCACAGTGATGACTAGATATTAATTGGGAAAGAAAAGAGATTATTTTATTTTGATTCAGGTGTCATGCAGGCCACCCTAAAAGACAGGGTATCTGTGTGGATGACCAGTCGTTAAGCCAGAGCAGTCTGAGGGAAGGCAGCTTTCTAGCCTTTTTCTTTTGCTTCAGCAAAACCAAATATAGCAGACAGTAGTGCCTGGTTTTGGACTCTGGTGCTTGTAGGAAATGTCATTGTTTTCCTAGCTCAATATCAAAAGGATAATTTAGAAAACAATATTGAACACTGCTCCCTTCAGCAATGTCTACGGTAGTTTTTTTAAATGTGTTTGCAGAACTTCCACCAACCAGCATAGGTGCAACCCAATCGAAACAATAGTTTAGGTCTTCTTTTTTCTTCCATTGAAGCATGTTCCACACTACTTCACTCTGTCTGTGCAGGGATAGCCAGTACATTTTCTATTGACGTGATCTTGATTAACATGTCAGAAATAACACAAACATTTGGTTTGTTTTTGACAGGTGGTTACGGACCATTTCTATCATTTTGTTCTTGAATAAACAGGACATGCTGGCTGAAAAAGTCTTGGCAGGGAAATCAAAAATCGAAGATTACTTTCCTGAATATGCGCATTATACTGTACCTGAAGATGGTAAGATTCTTCACTTAGCACAGCCCAGCCCGTAGTTCCTCTCTTTCTCTGTCTCTCACACTCATGCAGGCAAATTCACAAGCCCACACCATTCCTTAATGTGAGCTGTCAGTCAGGCAAGGAGCATCCCGGCAGCACGTGCCTCGGCGGTGCCCCAGCGTGGGCAGGGTCCAAAGGGGCTCTGGCTGCTGTGAGGAGTGTCGGGGGGAGCTGGGGGGGGGCTGGCCCCAGAGCACCTGGCTTCCCTTGCTTTGGAACAGCCTCCAGCCCTAGGAAAGCCCCAGTCAGATGCTCCCGTTTGGACCTTCCACGATGCTGAACTTCGTTAGAGATTTGTTAGGCTTCTTTTGCAGCCGTTCTGTATCCTCCAACACTGCAAACCTCAGTGTTTGCCAATACCGACGGGAAGCCCAGCAGAGAGGCAAGGGAACTTTAATGGAGCAAAACCACATCAATAAATACAAAGAGAGCTGTGATGATGGAGCAATTAGCACGGATTTGGTTTCTTAGAAGTATGATTCCTGCACCATAACATACTGCATAAGCAAACTCTGTTATTATGCCAGTTTTATATCAGGCAGAGGGCTTCGCAAATACTCAGGTCTGCGTCTAGCAAAAGTGATAAAATGAGCACTTTCTGACCACTAGCCTCTGGCTTCCCCCAGTGATGCCCCAGGCATAGTGCTTGCAGTCACCTCTCAGAAGAGGTTTTCCTTCTCCACTAACCATCAGCATCAGCTTAGGTTATAGATGTGAAGATGGTAATAAGCTATTTTCACCTTTCATTCAGGTCTAGAATTTCAGAATTGTGATGCTGAGTTTCTCGTGGAGAGGATATATAAGCTGTCCTAAAATCTGAGTTAACCTGATGCCGATTTTTTAAGGCTAAGGGCTTCCAGAAGTAGTCATCTCTCACCATCACTCAAATTTTCCTCTCCCAGACATACACCACATATATACAGAGTTTGGGTAAATTTGCAGTAAGCCAGTTGTCAGAATAAAGTAGCTTTTGGTGTTTCTCAGCGGGATCTCACAGCAGATATCCAGAGTGATCCAGAATATTCAGACATGAAGCAGCTCACTGTTTTTAACCTGTAGTAGTTCATTTGTTCCTTAATTTCAGCTGACATTCTTTAAGGTCAGCAGCACTGAACTCTTAGGATGCTGCTGATTATGCTGCTGCTCAATGTTTACCCCAAGTGCTTTAGCTAAGAGTAAAAAATATGTTTCCATATTCTGGTAATTACTGCCCTTCACCATATTACATTTACAAATATCTAATATGGTATCCTAGATGAGGTGAAATCGCTCTGAAGGGAAATGAATAGACTATCTCTTCATCGTATTGTTTTTTAGACTTGGAGTAAACATAGCTGTTACATGGCCTGGACAGAGGTGACTTCATATGCCAACAAATAGTGCTGACCAATGAGTCTTCCACACCACAAGAATTTAATCTAAGGCACCTTGATAGTCAGTAAATCTAAGTGTTCTGCTGATTTGGAGCCTGGAAGTAAAATACATAAAAAGATCTTTTGATGCTCTTATTTTTTTAAGTGTAATCCTAGACTAACCATTTTTAAATCCAAATTCCTTCGTGCAGAAGCTTTACTCAGGAGATGCTGTTCTGCTGCAGAAACTGAACAGCTCAGCTGCTTTTTCTAGTCATATTTTCTGGTAAAAGTTAAACCCTAACTCCCACTTGGTTTGTATCTATATGAACAAACTTGTGGATGTGAGTAAGCCTCTTTATGATGTGACCGGTGACATTGTTGCAATGTTTTCAGCAATTTTCAGGTTCCTAAAATATGCTAAATGCAGAGTCAGGTTTTATAGTATGCTTCCATTTTAGAATTGCCATCAGGAATTGTCTGTGGATATTTAACATTTTAATTTCTCTATCAAAGGACTACTTCCTCTCTATTAAATCTTCTGTTATGAAAAGTAGGTGAATGTTTGCTTTTCATGTTTCTGATGTCATTTATTTTTTAATTGAACAGCAACACCAGATGCAGGAGAAGACCCCAAAGTCACAAGAGCCAAGTTCTTCATCCGGGATGAGTTTTTAGTGAGTAATTTTGATTTTATGTGTGATTCTGTCATAGGAAATACTGGCAGATGGCATAGTTTATTTTGGGAAAACTGATGGGGTTTTGTAGAAAGCTAGAAGGATGGGAAAATGTCTGGCAATTCCCTAATTCTTTCCGCTGCCCCTCTTGCAGAACCTTCCCCAGCACTTGCACATTTTTATGCCTGTTTTATATAAAGGCACCTTCCCTGCTAAGAGTCACACAGCAAGTAAGTGCCAATGCTGACAGGGGTTGTGTCCCTGCCTGCTCGATTCCGAGTTCGGTGTGGGTGCCGGCAGGCCTCACTCTGTGCCAAGGGGGGA
>NW_009707626.1:8833-29876 GCF_000703405.1 Apaloderma vittatum | reverse complement strand
GTTAATGAGGTTTTCTGTGCTCGTCTTTACCCATAAGATGTTATGGGCTGTTGTTTTGAGTATTTTGTGTATCAGTCTGGTCCGTGTTTAAGCAAATAGGCTTCTTCTGGTTTTTTGTCCTGCATTTCTTCAGGGGCTTTGGCAGTGGTCTGCTGGCAAGACAGAATGAACAGAAAAGCAGATTTTAGCCTGAAATTTTCTGTTGTGCCAGTTAGGAGGTTTGCCTCACCCTAGGACTGGTGTCATGGCCCTGTCGAGGAGTTGTAAGAAAGTTTCCTTGTCTGTTCACAGTTATTCGTACAGTTAAGGTTTCCTCCAGAGCTGGAGCTGAAGACGTGTTGTCTACGTTTTGCAGATAGAAGCAGTTAGCAGGTGCGTGATCACAGCCCCGCACTGCTGTCAGACACAGGGCTTAATGCAGCTTCACTCACGTTGAGTCATTCCCACAGTGTGAAGCAGCAATGGACGCCAGAACCAAAGCCTATCCATCTTGCCCTGCTGGTAGAAACTGTATGGGGGTGTTTAAGGGGAAAAATTTCATGATTAGAATTAAGAATTTTGAAGTCATTATGCATTTGCAAGTATTGTTAGGATTTACAGCTGTTGATGCAACGGGAAAGAAAGAAGCAATTAACTGTGTTCACACTTCGGGGCTTTTTGCTCACAACTTTAACCTTCTGGATGTCGAGGAAAAATGTCAGATTGTGCTGTGTTAACGAGAGAGTTCGAAAAAAAAAAGACCCTACTTCAAGCTAAACCTCTTTCATAATGCTGAAATGACCTGAAGTTGTGCCAAGGGAAGTTTAGATTGGATATTAGGAAAAATTTCTTCACCACAGGGGTTGTGAAGCACTGGAGCAGGCTGCCCAGGGAAGTGGTGGAGTCACCATCTCTGGAGGTATTTAAAAGGCGTGTAGGTGTGGTGCTTCGGGACTTGGTGGACTCGGCGTTGCCACGTGAACAGGAATGGACTTGGATGGACTTGTGTGGACTTGGATGATCTTAAAGGTCTTTTCCAACCTGAATAATTCTGTGATCTCCCCGATAAGCAATGTTCGTGTGTCTGTCTCCTGGGTTTATGCTTCATTTCTCAGTGTAAAGGAACAGAGGGATGTAGTGATTTGAGCAACTGCTTTAAACTTTTCAGCTGTTTGAAATTCAAGTCTTGCAAGCGAAGTGTTTCTCCTGCCTAAATGGTCTGAACAGCCCCTGTGTGCCCTGAGTAATGCAGCCACACATGGGCCCAGCATGGAGGTCGAGTAGAAACAGGGACTTCCAGATTCCTGGCGTCGGGCACAAAAGGCTGGGGTTTCAGAGAAAGGGGGACAAAGGGGACGGGGTAAAAAAAGCACAGCATGCGGACTGGGGAGGGGTCTGATGTCCTTACTCAGGTGTGAGGAAGAAAGGATGTGTATTTTCTACCTACGGCCTTCTTGGCTTTGCTCTATACGTTTCTTTCCAGGTCTCTTCATTTATAACCGTTTACTTGTCTCACTCTGTTAAGTTTGGAGGCACAGTCAGAGAAATCTGGTTTTATGCATTTGGAAGTTTTATGGCGATTTTTATCAGGGTAGCGGGTCTGCATAAGGTGGGGATACGTGTGGAAACCGCTGCCATGGCGCTGCACCCCTTAAAACTCTGCCTGGCTGCAGGCAGTGGTACTGGCAAATTCAAAGCATGTTGATTTGAAGAACTTCAGAAGGAGGTTAAATCAAAACACATTTTGAGAAACTATTGCCGCGTGGTGGTATATGAGTGTTGGGAAGGCAAAATACATCGGCTACTGGTTTCGGGATTGGTGTGGGGTCCTGTGGCCTCCAGGGGCTTTGGCGACAGGCCTGGCTGCTCAGCACCCTTGGTTTCTGACAGGGGGAGTCGGGGGCAAGGGCTGGTAGGTTGTATCTTGTTGGGAATTCTCCTTCCTTCTCGTTGGGAATTCTCCTTCCTTCGGTTCAGGCCTGTCCCCTCTCCTCCCAAGCTCCTTGCAGAGGCAGCCTGCTCATGTGCTCCTTGCTAAGGTGACTCCCCAGCCCCATTTTGGTGTTTTGTACACAGGGCTCTCCAGCTGCTGATGTTATGTTTCAATAACATATCCAGCGTATAGACAGCCCCTCTTAAAACAGTGGCGTGACCTCTCTGATTCATGCTGGGTTTTAAAAAATCTGAATCCAGGAGGTGGAGAAGCTGCTGTGCAAACAGACAGATGAGGCTCCCTCAAATCGTGCGTTTGGCTCGTCACTGAAAACTCTCATCCTGAGCCCCACAGTACAGGGATGCCATATTAAATCCTCCCCCTTTTTTAATAGGAAATTAAATAATCTTTCTTTGTTGTTCCAGGGAATGTTAATTTCCCCTCCGAACTGGTGCTAAGTAACACACTACTATTCAAAATTCCTTCCGACTAGATGTGTAAAATGCCTAGCTATTGTAAAATGAGAGGTACTGAGCTGTCCAGGGACCCATGCCTTGTGTAAGTGGGTGTCCCCAGAACGTGGTGGGCAGTGTACTACCATAGGCATTAGTGGAATCAGTGCATGACAAACAGAAGCAAACACTTGGTGAAAGAACGCTTATTTTACCAAAACACAAGAAAAAGCCGTGAACCTTGAGTTGGTGGGGTGGTGTGCTCCCTGCTGCCTGCATCTGGGTAGCACTTGACAGTCTTCGTAGCTTGTCCCTCACTGATTGCATGTGACATTTAGTCCTAGAAAAAGCACATTGTGTTGGGGGTCTGATCCCCATCTAGCATCCTTACGGTACGTAACTGCTGTGTGTGGACCACGCGGCGATGTTGATGCGTCAACGTTAGTTTAGGCCTTAGGAAGAAGTTCTTTACTATGAAGGTAGTTAAGACCCTGGAACAGATTGCCCAGAGAAGTTGTGGATGCCCCCTCCCTGGAAGTGTCCAAGGCCAGGCTGGATGGGACTCTGAGCAACCTGATCTAGTGGGAGCGTCCCTGCCCATTGAAGGGGGGTGGAACTAGATGATCTTGAAGGTTCCTTCCAACACAAACCATTCTATGATCCTGTGCACTGTTGCAGTGCACTGAGGTGGTGCTGCTCGAAGGAAGTGCACTGGAAGAGGTGAGGGCAAGGGGGCAGCCCCAGCTGGCGCTGCCCAGGGGTCTGTAGGTCTCAGACGGTGCAGAGCAAAAGAGCCACAGAGCCCTGCAACACACTGAGGCTTGTGAGTTAGGAAGGAACCATCTTTTGGAGCACTGTATTCTTTTCAAAGTCCGATTTTTAAAAAAGTTCGTTAGCTGGTCTCCTTGCTGCATATGGGTGGCGGCATTATATGGCTGTCATATAGAAGAGATCTGCAGGGGGAAGAAAGAAAATAAAACAGGTATTGTATCAAAACTGGAAATACTATTGCGTTTTCTTACTGTTTTAAAATCAGTATCATCTTGAATGTCCATGCACACCATTGTCCTTTTGGCCCTTGGGTTCCTCAGGGTCTGATTTCCCCCAGACTTTGCAAGACAACAAACAACCCTTCTGGGAGATTTTGCAGGGAGATAAATACAATCTACATTTTAGCTGAGTTTCAGCAACTTGCCACTATTGCAGTAATTTGTAAAACTTTTTTTTTCTTGTTTGATTATTGTTTAGCATACCTCATGCTTCAGATATGATCTGAACAACTTACCCTTCAATGTAATACATTATTAAATTGATATTTTTCATGAGGGTGAGGTATTGAGTGTAGCTTAATAAAAAGAACATAATTTTTAGTATACATATGGAACACCTCCTGTTTAATTGGTGTAGAATATCTGATGTTACCTAAGTTACCTGCAACAATCTGCAATTTCTTGTTGATGTAATTACATAAATCATGCCTTCTAAATGTTTATAGGTCAATCCTACACATAAAATACATCACTGTATTAAGACTACGTAGTGTAACTAGAGGGAGAGAAAACATTGAGTTTTGTTTAGTAAGCATAATTCTTAATAAAAATCAGAAAAATATTTATTAAAATTAGTGCCCAAGAACTGACCTTCTGCCTTCATGACATTGCATGTATATTCTGTAAGATAATGAGCTAGAATGGATTTATATTTATCAGCCCTACAGTAATACAGGACAAAATAAAGACTTTTAACAAGATAACCATGGGCAAAGTGATGCTAGTGCTCAAGTTAGCAGCCTAAAAAGTTATGAGGTAGCCTTGCAAGAATTCAGTTCTGTCTGGTCTGATGTTTACTGGATTTGTGCATATTTTATTATTCTCTGGGAACCCGGTCATTCTGGCGAGAGTTCCGCCACATCCTGGTCTCTGTAATGACCCCAGCTCCTCAGCCGGCCTGGCAGGGGCTCCGGGTAAAGGGAACTTCAGGGGCCTTCAGCTGCCAGAAGTGGAAGCAGTTGGATGCTGTTCTCTGCCGCTACAAGCTTCACAGCTGGGAGCTTTTCAGGGGGCCAGTTAGCTCAGTGGTTTGAGCACGGTGCTGGCAACAATGACCAACACCGAGGTCACGGGTTCGATTCCCGCTCGCTTCCCATGTCGCCTGGTCTTGGTCCCCATGTGTTGCCTGGTCTAGTCAAGAGGTGGCGTCCCTGCCCATAGCAGGGAGGTTGGACTAGATGATCTCTAAGGTCCCTTCCAGCTTAGGCCATTCTATGATTCAGATTTGTGTTGCTGATTTGAAACAAAAGTTTAGAAGTTTGCCACATGATGGCACCCAAAAAGAAGAGGAAACGATTCCTGGGGTGAGCTGCACGGTGATGTGCAAACATCACAGGCTTGTGCAAATGGTGGGAGCGTCAGTGGTGCTTACAAAGCACTAACTGTAACTTTTTGAATCTTCATTTCACATCTGTGATTCATTTGGGACCAGACCACAGCCCTCCATTTATGTATTTATTTTAGTGATCTGTGTACAGAATTTCCTGGGGTTCTTGGTACTCCCTAAGTCTACAGGCTGCTGAGATGTGAAACCTGTGGTGGCACCTGACCCTTTCTCCCTCATCCTCCCTTTTTCCACAGAGGATAAGCACGGCGAGTGGAGACGGCCGGCACTATTGTTACCCACACTTCACGTGTGCAGTGGACACAGAAAATATCCGCAGAGTGTTCAACGACTGTCGAGACATCATTCAGAGGATGCACCTCCGCCAGTACGAACTCTTGTGAGGGGGATCACCGTGGAACCTGTGGTTTTAAATTCTTTGCTCCTTACTCTTTCTCTTGATACTACCCCACACAGGGTGGAGGAATATACTATAGAAATGTCAGTCTCTTCACTTTGTTTACTTTAATTATTTAGCCGTAAAGCTGATTTGAAGCAAGTCTGGGTTGGTTTTCCTTCATGCTTTTTGGGACAATTTTTGTGCTTTATTTTGACATGCCACTTCTTCGTCATTCCACTAAGCCCTTTGGCTACCTCTGTTCCCTTAGGTTTTGTTATTCTGACTGCACGTGACCTGCTAAATTTTTTCCAGCAGGTCAGCGTCAGCTGAAACTGGTATGTCAGCTGGATGACACTAAAGTCCTAGCTATCCCTCTGTGTGGGTTTCCTTTTTAACATGACATTGAAGAGTACTTGATGGGTGAAAAAAAAAAAAAGATTAATGCACTTTGTATCAGGTTATTAAATACTGTTGAGGAAGTAGACACACAATGTAGCAGCACCACAATATTTATTACTCTGTCACAGTTTTTAGCATTTCTGAGTTGCAGGTCAACTGATAAAGTGACCTCCTCTTTTAAGCCGTTACTGGCACAGGAAGTAGAGTAGAAAATGAGAGGAACAGTGAAGAAAAAGCAATTTTTCTGGGGTTTTGGAGCTAAGTGTCTCTGCACACCTCAGGCGTTTGAATTACAGCTACTTTTCAGCCTGTTGCATCTAGGCAGAAAATTTACCACCCTCACTTACGTTATTTGTGCTGTCCACAAATGATCCTTTTAGTTCAGATCATTCTTGGACAACGGTCCTCTCCCTATATATATTTTTTTTTTGTTTTACTGCTGGTTTATTATATTGTACAGACTGTAAAATGTAATATTATTTTGTACAACTTTATTGAAGAAAAATACTTGTAGAAGATCTTTGTGCCTTGATTATGGCTGTACCTGTAAAATGAGCTAAGATGTAAGTATGTTTTTGATTGCGCTGTACAGCTTGATGTCAACCTTACCTGCAGCAGTGACTGGAGGTAAGAACTTTATCTGTAGAGTTTAGGGTTTTTTTTCTGGTTTATATAAAAATGCTCTTTAGTATAAAAATTATAAATTATGCAAATTAACCACTTACCTTTCCAAGTAAGGTATTACAGTCACCGGATGTTGCAGCAAACATGCCTTTCTCTTTTGAAGTCTCAGCTTTAAAACATTGGAATTCATTCAAGTGTCCAAATTGCAACCTGGTGTTGTTTTAATGGGAACCAAGGTTTTTTTTTTTTTTCCTTTATATTTAGAAAATATGTTTGGTAATTCTTTGGTCATTCATAGAACTTCACAATTGCACAGACCGATTGTGAATGTGTAAAAGCACCATTATATAGAGCTCTTCAATCTTTGTACCAACAGCGGCTTTCATTGTGCAAGTAAATAGTGAGAAAGAAGAAAAAAAAGGTGTATAAACCCTTGTGTCTGGCCTAAGAGAATTACAAGATGACATTTTTATTTCTCTTTTAATAAAGAGACACATTAGAAAATTGTTTTATTTTAAATATTGTAGAATCAAAATGTGTGAATATTTCTCAAACTTGAATAATTTATGCAAATGACATTCTCAAAACAAGTTGTGGTACAGTACAATATATAAAAAGCAAGAATTGCTGTAGCAATAAGGCATGTCCTTTTTAGTAACTATAACACTGCTTTATATTTTATACATAGGTGTTTTATGTCTGTGACTATATACTTTTCCTGTGTCCAAGATAACCTGTACAAATGTCTAAAATTACAGTTGCAATAACAGAAACCTAGAGAAGTGTTAGACTACATTACTTTATAGAGTGTTTTACCACACTTTGAACCGTTCCTCCCACTTCATTTTAAATTTAGGGAGAGATTAAGAGCTAACACATTCCCCACACCGGCATATAAAGCAGCGGCTTTGATTAACTTTTTACTAGAAGTATTAGTTTTAAACCCCAATCAGTCATCTTTTTAAAATCAGACTACAGATGAACTGAGAATTTGTTTCTATTTGATGATAAATAATCCCATTTTAGATACTACAATATGACCATTTCCTCTTCCCAGAAATGTGTATACTTTGGTATCTGTACGTTCAATTTAGTCAGCAGGTATTTCCCAGAAAATGAAAGGCTGGGTGGAATAAGCTAGTAATAACAACAAACAAAATTCCCCAACGCAAAGATTCTCTCGCTTCCCGTGCCGAAGAAAGTAGCAGAGCGAATAACAAAAGACAGTCTTTGCTTTTAAATACAACCCCAAGCCCTGGAGTTCAGGTTAGAGCTCCCGGCCTCTGCAGGAATGTCAGCCGCAAAGCTGGTCCTGGGGTGAAACAGGTCCGCTGAGGGGGTGGGGAGAAGCGGTAGGTTTGTCGCATCTTCCCGTGTGGGCAGCGCGCTGAGGCGCTTAGTTCAGCGGTTCCGCTCTCCGTGCTGCCGTCGCCACTGGAGCTAGTGCAGTTCAAAACGTGGCTCTGCAGCAAGTTCAGAGATCTTGGTGGCCCCACAGGCTTCTAAAATAATGCGAGTTCCTCTCCGTGTCTGGCCCTAGAGTGCGGGCCAAGGCACAGGGTAACGTTACTGCAGCTGTATTTGACCTTCCTTCTTGCAGAAGATCGGCAACTGGAGGGCCCCTCACCACACAGAGCTCTGGGATGCAATAGGGCCCTCTTTTTTTTTTTTTTTTTTTTTTTTTTAAAGCTCATCATAGCACATCTTTTTTTAAAAAAAAAACAGCAGCTTGAGGTGTCGCCCTAAGATTTTTTTTAAGCAGGTTTCAAGTATATGTCAGCAAACTGGATCCACAAGCTTCTTCTTGTTGTTGTCTGGTAGAAGATGGTAACTGCAAATTGTAGTCAGCTAACGAGCTAACGTGTCAGGAACCAGAAGATTTCTTGTCCCAAACGACAGTCCCTTACAGACGACATCCTAAAGAGGTTCCAGAAATCCACATCTCTCAGTGCTGATGATCTAGTTTTCTGCCTGACCCTAACAAACACGAGTATGACGTTCGAAGGGCCATGCAGCAATAAAACAGAGAAACGTTTCCAGTTTGCAGGACCGAGCCTCCACCAGGGTAAGACACTAGTGCAGACAAGTGATGAGGCTATAGGATTTACATACTGTACAGTTACACTTTTAATATACATATTTGATACAAAAAAAAAAAATCTAGCAGGAAAAGGACTCGTTTGATTGTAGAATACAGTATTTTTGTACAGCATGAGACGTTCATTTCAGTTAATTATTTATCCTGTAGTAGTCATATCAGCTGTATAAGACTTCTATGGTATGTGTAAATGCAACCTGCCTTCAGACTAGCAATCAAATTAGGTCATTTGCTGGCATGAATATAGTCCGATGTTTGACTGTTCTCAGCTTTGGTATTTCAGTGACTGAATGCAGATGTCTGGCTCTTCATACCGCTTTATGCTTACTGATTAAACGCTGAGCAAAATAAAATGGGGGAGTGAGAAGCTGAAAATGAGCTAGTACCAGGATGACAAGCAGCGCACCTGCTGCACAGTACATAGTAAAGACTCTGCTCTCATACGGAAGGAAGCATTTTTGGAGGGAGAAGTCAGTCGGTGTTATGCTGCCCTGGAAAAGAAAGGAAGACTGTCACTTTGCTGTTAGAGTGGGTTCTGAATCAGGACTAAACACCACGGCTGTCAGATCTCCAATTTCTAAATTCTGCGTTGGGCAGCAAGGGTTGGGGCCAGTTTCCTCGTACCAGTGCCTTGTCCAGGGAGCTGACGAGCCTGCACCTTGTGGTGCTGGGCACTAACTGGAATATCTGCCTGGCCAACGTTAGCCCGGAGGCCAGTCTTCCCCAGTTTACATCTAGAGTGCATAGAGAGCTGGGCTCCACCTCCGCTCTGCCTTCAAGAGAAGCCCAACATTAGCTGCTGTAAATCCACATGGAAGGAGCCTTCCCAGGCCAAAGGTAGTGCCTGTGAGTGTGCCCCCTCCTCCTCCCAAGCCCTCCTCCTACCCAGCACATGCTGCAAAAAACACGTTGGCTAATCCAAACTCCAAATGTGAACTTCAGGAACAGCGACCTTCATTGGGTTTTCGGCTTGGCTTTGTGGTTCAAATTAAAGTTTACAACAGAGGGAGGCCAAGTAGCGAAGGCAATGCAACTTCAATTAGCCAACTTCTTGTTCTGCAGCGTGCACTGCCTGGTGTGTGCCGAGAGCGTGTGTAGTTTGAAGGCAGCTACTCAGGAATATGGAATTAACAGAACTACTTTCAACAAGAAATATTAACAGTTGCATAAAATTAATTTAAAAGTTTGGGGTTATCTGTGTATTAAGCAGCCTAAACTCAACAGCAGTAAAAAAAGAGATGAACTAGTCCCCTCGCCTCTCCAAGTAACAGACTACTCTGTTAAACAGATTGTAGGTTTTGCTTCTTACTCCCAGGTTTCTAGGATTTATTCTCTTTTATTTTTTGGACTGGGGAACTAATTGATTTACCTCTTGAGGATATACCAAGCACTGGAACTGCCTGCGAAAGCATAACCAACACACTGCATATACAATGTGGATTGGAAATGAGGAGGCACACTGTTGGCACGTGACAGCCGTTTTCCCTGGGTGAAGCGGTTGATGCACAAGTTGGGAAACTGTGATCATCACCCGAGAGAGAGTTGGAGGTGGAGATGGTCTCGTTTTCATAGTTGGTAAATCAACCAAGCCAAACTAGTCTTTCTACTGTTCAGTGCACAATACTGATTATTTTTACAAGTCGATAGTTTACAATGCACCCTCTTTATAAGAAAATGTTAGATGCTTGTACCCAGATACTAATTAGATCTTTAACAGCATTGCTTTGTACCACACAGAACATGTGGCTCCCACAAATGTACTTTATAAAGTGGATGCAGTGTACTGAGTGGGTTGGGTGGGTAGGCATTTTTTTTAATTTTTTTTTTGTTTTTACAGGTAGAATCAGTTTTAAAATATAGCTGACTGCCATGTTGATTTATTTATGAAAGTTATCTGACAAAAATAAAAAAAATTAAAACTTACCATGATGAAACTAGGATTGTTTCTATTCCTCCAACTGAATGACGGGACGCTGATTTCTGGAATTTTCCCCACGTGCAGCACTTCACAAGCACTGTGTGTGTGCCCACTGAGAATCAAACGGGGCTGAAACCACCATATCAGCTAGAACACAAAATGATAAAGCACAAAAAATTAAGTCATAACTAAAAAGAAGCTGAGCTTAAAACCCCTTTTTTTTCTTCTAACATAATGAAATTACAGTCCTAATATTCTTACAAAATATTTTACACATCTGTTTTCCAGTAAGACGGGTGTTGATACTGTAAAATTAATCTTGCCCATTTGGCTGTCATCCCACATACTGGACTTTTTTAGCGGGAGGGGTCATACAGAACAAAAAACGAAGGCAACAGCCTTCTGCGGACACCACAAATAGAAAAACCTTGGGTTTAGTAAAGCAGTGCTGTTTTCTTGCCTAGGGGAGGATCTTGCATTGCCAATCTTGAGTGAAGACATTTATGCAGAAGGAAATAAATACTGTCCATTATATTTTTGGGGGAGGGGAATCCTCTGACTTCACATTTTCATGTTACCAATTCAGCAAAACAGCGCTTTCAAAGCGTTGGGAGGTGGTGGCTTTCTTCCAGCTTTGTCGGTAACCTGTGCAGTACGGAATGCTAGACTGGAGGTTAAGAGTGCTGCTGCACACTTAAGAGCACCAGGACTCGGGGCCTGTGCCTGGGAAACGCAGCAGGATCGAGACCATGACCACGATGGTGCCCAGGGGAGCAGCACTAACCAGTGGCTCTCAAAGGCCTCATTAAAGCAGGCTCAGCTCTGGGCTGTTTGTCCCAGCTGACATCTTTTCCACGTTTTTTTAATCTGGATACAGCTTACGATAGTGTTCCCCTCCCATCCACCCACCAGTATACTCAGGTGCCCAATAAATCAAACCTTTTGTGATGCTTCTTGGGACAGTACGTCGTACTTTTCTTTAAATGGGCTGTTCTTCTCCTCTGGAGGAGCAGAATCTTCGCCGCTGCATTCAGCATCATTTTTCCGATAGAGAGGGTAATGCTGGGAGAAGTTCAAAGTAAGGATCAGTTGTTACCAATCCCGGCCTTCAAGGACCAGTGATAGATACACTAAAAACATGTCAACACGCTGCCTCACCTGCCCATAACGTACCTGCAGAAGGATGGGTTCCGAACCTGGAAGCTTTTCCACATCGCTGCATCTCTTGTTGGAATGATTTGGTTTCTGTGAATAAAAACCAATCCACACATACTGTTTTCTCCAGTGTGCGCCGTAGGAGTGGGGAAGGGAGTTAAGCAGCAGCTAGGGTTTGAGGGGTTTTTTTGTTGTTGTTGTGGGGGGGGTTTCTTGCAAAAAGCTATGTTGGCTCAGAGTACAGAGCTCAAATACCATCCACTGTATGAACTTTTAAGAGCCTTTACTGTGGCTGAAAGGAGAAATGTTTTAACTCCCCCTTAAATATGGCCACACTCTTCCTGAACACTGAAAGCAACAGCAAAATCTCACTGCACAAACAAGGCAAAAGATTTTAGGGGAGCCCGACAGAGACAGGAGCGAGTCTGGCAGTTTTTCCCCTGGGAGCTGGTTCCCTGAGGGACAGCCAACCCAGTCAGGCTGCCTACTGGGCGTCCCATTGGCCTATGGAAAAGGGAAGAGGAATGAAACACAAGCAGCAACTGGATTTGATGGAAAAAAATACTACAGTTAAAACATTACTAGGCTGTCAAAGCAGGATTCCAGTAGAATCACAAAACCAAAAGAATGGGCTAGCTTGAAGGATGTAAACCAGAACAACATGCATAAATACAAATGCAAGGATTAAAGTATCACGTCAAAAGAAGTGTTACTGAACATCTGCCATTTCTTGGAACAGGGAAAATGACACCCTCTGCTTGTTGGCAGTGCTGACAAGGAAGTTACTGCCACTAACACAAAGTAACACAGTTAATAGTTCAGTAGAAATGGCAGGAGGCAAACGAGTAGTAGGAAGATTTGCTAACAAGTTCAAATACGAAGTGGAAACTGATTTTGTTTCTGGAGAGTCTTAGGTATATTGTATTGCTGCAGTATCTGCATGCCCATTGCAGCAGTTGAGCTGCTGGCTATAAATCAGATTTTTATTAAACTCTTACCTGCTGGGAGCAATTCAGTTGGTGAGAAAGCGCCACAAGCTTTGCCTCTGAGGTGCGGCAGACAGCACAGCCATCACCCTCCATGGCCACGCTGTTCACTAGGACAAAACTGGAACATAGCAGGGAGTGGGAAAAGAGAAAGGGGAGGTGAGGGGGACAGGGAAGCACTTGCTGTTCACACATATGGGATAGGCTTTGTTTTATAAATCACAAGTTCCAAAGTTGGACACAGCTCAAGAAAACAGCAGAACGTAACAGCTTCCGAAATGCCAGGCTATAAATCTTCTGAGTATCCGTACTGTAGCCGCTTCTCTACCTCGTAAAGCTGCCTTATGATCAATTGCAGTATACCATATGCTGTGCTTCATGATTACACGTGATTTTTTTTTTCATATTATAATGAATACTTAAGTGGTATTCTATTGGAATGCTAGAAGCCCACCAAGCTGAATTCTGAGGAAAAGGAGAACTTGATTCTCTCCCCACACACATTTTAGACCTCAGAGATGTGATTTTAGACATCTGATTTCTTAAGAACAACTGAAAAGCAAAACAGCACTGCATTGGGCCAGCTACCCGGAACAAACTTAGTTTCATATTTTGTGGCCTTTCACACAGAAAACAGGATTTTATTTGTAATAGAATTCTGCCACAAGATTCAAACCTGTTCAGACACTCATTCGCGACTGAAGATGATATATTCCCAGTTCCATTCAGTCTGTTTTACAGACATAAATGAGCTGAATGCCTCCACTTAGGAGATACTGGTAAAAAGAAATAAATGAAAAAACACCCTAATTCTCTTTTAGCAAATTAAACTGCTTTTATACTACAAATTTGTCATAAAATAGTTTATCTAGGAACATTTCATTAGTTGTGCAGCTCAGTTCAGTTAATGGGTATGATACTAGACATACAATCTGCAACGACATGCAAGAATTCTGCTGTGCTGTTTTATCGAAGGGGACATGGAGATAGTCCTTAATATTATTTTCTAGAACAGCTGAAATACCTTTCTAGAGGGCCCCACATCTGTGTGATAAACAAAAGCATTGTACTGAGCACTCACGAAGCTCACAGATCTTCCTAAAAAAGACACACCACTCCTGGACCTGCTCAGAGTATTTCTAATGTTTGCTTAATTAAGAAAACCTGTGTAAACCTGTAGGTTTTGAATCTCACATTTCCGTGAGTGATTACAACCTGACGGCACCCATGCCAAATGCAGAGTGGCAACGGGCGTTCCCTTCACATATCAGATGTTTAAAGACAAACGCCTTTCCAGAAACCCTCTGCTGCCTATTCCTGCACCAGCAACGCCAAGGGCACACGGCAGACAGGGCAGATGCAGCGCTGTGAGAACAAGCTCTGCAATAAGGGCTACGCTAAGACAAAACCAGCTTGTGCATCATCACCCCACCCTGTGGAAGAACTGTGGCCAAGCAACTGTCACGTTCTCACATTCCTCAAACACGAGTTATGTTCTGCAGACTAAAGAAGTTATTAAAATTAATGAAACTTGTAAGCACAAAGAGGGCTTGTTTGTGTTTCTTTACTGAGTCCTATTCTTCCGTTATGTTTACAGCCACGGGTCATTGCCAGCTGCAAGGAAGTAAAAACCAAAACTGGAGAGTTTGATTGCGACTCCACAGTACTTTTCCAGTTTAAAGAAAATTGTTACAATTTACCTAGCTCAAAGTACACTTTCCACTCTGTATCAAACTAGGGTTGTGTACCAAGTGTTTAGTGTTTAACACGTCATAAGCTAAATACAAAGTAAAAAAAAAAAAAAAAAAAAGCTCTAAGCTAAACATTCCAAAACAAAAAAAAAAAAAAAAAAAAAAAAAAAAAAAAAAAGCTCTAAGCTAAACATTCCTATACTATTTAATTAGAAATTCCAATTCTTGGTTTTCATCACTCTGGTCTGCTAGCTCAATAAACATTGAACAAAAATTAAACATACTCACTTTATTCCTTTTCGAGATATTAGCTTTCCTGAAGTAAAGTTGAAAACCTTTTCAAATCGATTGACCTTGTAAGTAGTCATTCTGTGTCACAGAGCAAAAATGAAGCTGAGGTAAGAAACGGGCACTGTAGATCATCTGACACATCAAACTGCTGCTTTACAGCCTGCAGACCATCCCTGCAGCTCGCTCCTCCCATTATCTAGATCACATATTCATGCAGCAAGCTCACTGGGGTGCTGTGACACCCGTCAAGTACTTTGCCCCATCCCATCCCAGACTAAGCACAACAGTATAACCACAGAGCAGAGCAAGGGCCCTTACACTCTTCTGTGCTGAGATAACAGGAAAGGGAACATGCTCAAACTAAGCACTTTTCAGACAAGGAGGCCCAACACAAGGAAAAGCAGCTTCAAGGCTTCTCTGCCAATGCAGAAAGATCAGCTCTGAACAACTTCACATGTGCTCAGAGAACCACAAAAGTAGCCTGAAACCTCTTCTAAAAATTATTCCTAGAGTGCACTGTGCACGGACAGATACCTTTTAAGGTCTTGCTCTAAACTGCAATCCCTTCTAATTTGGTTATGATCAAAAACTTTCCATTTAACCACACAAGAGGTCACTCAGGCACAAAACCAGTTAATGTACACATGCTGACGTTTCATTCTTGGCACTTGCATACTCCCTTCACTGGCAGCACTTACTCATAGTGAAATCCAATGTCATGATTCCCAACGATAACCACTAGCTCAGTAGAAACTGGAGATTTAAACATCTTCTGAAATCTCCTGACATCATCTGCCCACGCCTGCATGAAAAAACAAATGGAGAAATTAATGCTGTGACAGTGTCAAAGGGGGCTGCGGCTGTTGCATCGGGTTCGCATAGCAAGGTTTTGGCAGGAGAGCAGCTACAGGGGCGGCTTCTGTAAGAAGCTGCTGGAAGCTTCCCCACCACCGGCCAAGGCTGAGCCCATCAGCGATGGTGGTAACACCTCTGGGGTAATATATTTAAGAAGGAAAAAAAGTCCAGCTGGGAAACAGCAATTGCAGCTGGAGAGAGGAGTGAGAATATGTGAAAGAAGCAGCTCTGCAGACACCAAGGACAGTAAAGAAGGACAGGGCAGGAGGCACTGGAGCAGGGATTTCCCCGCAGCCCATGGTGAAGAGCATGGTGAGGCAGGCTGTCCCCCTGCAGCCCATGGAGGTTAACGGTGGAGCAGATGTCCACCTGCAGCCTGTCAAGGACCTCAAGCCAGAGCAAGTGGATGTGACCCCATGGAAAGCCCACGCAGGAGCAGGGTCTGGGCAGGACCTGTGGACCCATGGAGGGAGAAGCCCACACTGGAGCAGGTTAGCTGGCAGAATTTGTGACCCCATGGAGGACTCGCACTGGAGCAGTCTGTTCCACAGCACCCCATGAAAGGGAACCACACTGCAACAGTTCTTGAAGAACTGAGCCCATGGGAAGGACCCACACTGGAGAATTTTGTGGAGCACTGTCTGCTGTGGAAGGACCCCACGCTGGAGCAGGGTAAGAGTGTTGAGGAGTCACAGAATCATAGAATCATTCAGGTTGGAAAAGACCCTTGGGATCATTGAGTCCAACCATTAATCCTACTCTACAGTTCACTCTCTAAACCATATCCCCCAACACCACATCTGAACGACCTTTAAACACCTCCAGGGATGGTGACTCAACCTGGGCAGCCTGTTCCGATGTCTGACTACTCTTTCTGTGAAAACTTTTTTCTTAATGTCCAGTCTAAACCTACTCCGTTGCAGTTTGAAGCCTCTCCACAAGGAGGAAGCAGCTGCACAGAACATCTAATGAACTGACCACAGAAATATTAGAAAAAACTTTTTCACTGTGAGGGTGACAGAGCACTGGCACAGGCTGCCCAGAGAGGTTGTGGAGTCTCCTTCTCTGGAGACATTCAAACCTGCCTGGACACGTTCCTGTGTGACCTACTGTAGGTGATCCTGCTCTGGCAGGGGGGCTGGACTAGGTGATCTTCTGAGGTCCCTTCCAATCCCTAACATGCTGTGATTCTGTGAACTGACCACAACCTCCATTCCCCATCCCCCTATGCTGCTGCAGGGGAAGAGGCAGAGAATTCAGGAGTGAAGCTGAGCCCAGGAAAAAGGGAGTAGTGGAGGGAAGGTGTTTTAAGACTTCGTTTTATTTTTCTCATTATTCTCTCTGATGTGATTGACAATGAATTAGTTTTCCCTAAGTTGAGTCTTTTTGGCCCATGGTGGTAATTGGCGAGTGATCTACCTGTCCTTACCCCAACCATGAGCTTTTAATTGTATTTTCTCTCCTCTGTCCAGCTGAGGGGGGGAGCGATAGAGTGGGTTTGGTGGGCACCTGGCATCCAGCCATGATCAACCCTCTAGAAACACATAGTACAGAAGCACACATTGAGATGTTTGCATTTTGTAAGTTTTATATGAGGGGAAAAAGTGTCAAGATACTACCAAAAATTAAGAAAAATCACAACATTTCAACTCATATCTAAAACACTAGAAACCTGTAGGACAACTGCTGTAATATTAAACAAAGCCTTGCATACCTAGTCTGCTTTTTTCTGTTATCCATTTCCTTCAAGAAGTCCTCACTTATTGAAATAAGAAAGCTGTTGATGTCATACCTGAGGTGAACTCCATTTTCCTTCATCAAAGACATCTCCCAGAATAAAAACAATATCTGGCTGCAGTAACCATATGGCAGTTTGGAAAGATCTCTCCATTTGCCATTCCCTGGAAGGAAAACACAAACCCAATCGTTGTGGCCTGACTTCTAGATGCTCAGCTCCGAATAAACAAACACAGCCTGACAGGAATGGGAAGAGGCTCCTACAGAGTGAAAGTGCTAATGAGAAATTCAAATTAAACACTTTGAAATAGGGCTTAAGTACAGTAGGTGCACCTTACCTGGTGGGTAATTCCACCACAGCACAATCAGGACCAACTCATGCAAGAAGTAATACCAGCTTGTTTATTTTTTATTACAATACCATTAAATAGCAAATAATTAGAAGAGTGAATTATTGCACATTTTACTATGCTACTGTTTCTGCAGCAAAAATTTATAATGTTCACATCACAGTAGAATTAGTATGTTCAGCATTCTGCTTTTTCTTCTTTTGGACTAACAGAAGTATGGCTTTGTTGGCAAAGGATTAGATTATCTTTGGTTTTAAAACTGATTTTGCCTAGGAACCTTCTTCTACAGAGACAAACTTCTACCAGCTTTCTTATCTCTGCAATTAAAGGTATTAATCTTGGGACATCCAAGTTATCTGGCTCTTTTTTAAGGCATTCTATAAAATATATACTGAAAAAGACTACCTGACCAAAAATGCTCAGCCATCTACACCCACATACTACCTGAACATTCAAGGCTGCACCACTTCAGTATGTCCCATTCAGTACCCTTTTAACACTGGTTTATTATCCAGCAGAGACAGGCAAGCCAGAGGCAGCATGCTTGCCTCTTATAAGTACCACAACATTGATTTGAAATATCTGTCCCATTAGCTACTATTAAAAATCCTAAATATAGGATTTAAAAAAAAACAACATTACCTTCTCAGCTTATCCAGCCAATGTCCTTGGATTTCACCAAGCAGGTGTGTATCAGCTAAAATTATGGCCTTTAGGACTGAAGCTGAAGTCTCTTTTTTATCTGTATGAGCTCCACCTTTCACTTCTGGCCATCGACATTGAAAAATTACCACATAATAAATTAAAAATTCACAAAATATGAACACAGAGCTGACAAAGCACGCAAGTTTCAGAAGGAAACAGAGTCTCTTCTTCAAAGGAAGACTCTTCACATTGGTCGAGCTAAAACTCAGCATCGCAGTACCAGCATAAGACACTTTCCCAACAGCTCAGTTCTCCTCTCTCAGATGAAAAAGGTAGGTGCTAGTCAAAGGATCACACTGGGCATCATATCAGCACAGAAACTCTGCAGAGAAAATACAAAACAAAATATTCATTAAACCAGCATTCTCTGGGAAAAGTTACCATGTGATGCTTACAGTGTTGGCTTCTTGTCATCCTGAAAGATTTGGAAATGAGTAACTGACCTAAAAAACAAAACTGGTCTTCTCCTTCATGTACACAGCCTTCAGGTACACACCCTGAGCACAGAGCTGCCTCCTCTCCCACCAAGACCAAAGCAACCAGTTTAAAGCCAGCCAGGATGGCGCATGATGCTTTTTTTTGAAAACTACACAGTGAAAACACTGTGAGTAGAGGTCAAAATAAATGAAGACAGAGTTTAACTCGAACAGTAGACACTAAAAAAAAAACCATCCATTAGACTCTATACCGTCCTGGCCACTGCAGTGCCACGCATAACCACTTTCCGGCACCCGTCACGTAACAAGACTAAGCCAAATCAATGCAATTGCCACCTTTAATACGGCTCCTTGTAATACTCTCTGAGAACCAAAAGCAATTTACTATCCCAGAAAAAGTTTACTGGAGCTTTCCAGGAACACAGTCATGGATATGCGACTGGTTAACTAACGCTGCTTCATTTCTAACAAGGGAAAAACAAGGAATATCTACGCTTTGGAAACAGGAACTGCACCACAGCTGAACAGAAATGTGTGAAAATGAGCCCAAGTTGGTAAGCTTACTGTATTTACCGATTTCTTCCACCTTGGATAGCTTGCAACCCAAACAGGGAACTTACCCCTTTTGAAACTATAATATTATTTTCTGTCATTTTAAAGGATAAGCCAAACTGAACACCTTCACTCCAGTAAGCCACAATTGTAACATTGACTGTTTCGCCTGTTTACAGGCATTTAATAGAAACTCATCCTCCCTGGCCTAAGGACGAAATACCCACTTTCACAGTCCCGTTTCTTCTAAAGTCCTTGGCAGAAACACTTTTCCAGGTTAAGTGCCTACAAGAAACAAGCATCCCACCTGAGAGACAGAGATACCAGCCCTTACTTTCAGGTAAAATCAGTCGGGTTCCACGCACAGCCTCTCGAGAGTTTCAGTCTAAAGCTCATTGCATATCTTCAAGACCCACTTTTTAAAGATGAACAGTAAAAGAGACTCCAGGATGTTACTTCACATGCTCATGAACAAACTCCTAGAGAAATCTGCAAAGAAAAGTCCTGTACCCCACACAAGAATGGGATTGCAATTTTACTTTCTACAGCAGAAAACTTCTCACATGTGACTAACACCCAGGACATCAGCAATTCCTGAACACAGCATTCAGATGGTGATTAGCAGCCAATGTTCATGTGAATTGACCAAATCTCATCGATTAGAACTGTGGACACTCAGTACCTTTGAATATTTAGCCCACAATATTAGAAACACTAGGACAAAATGACAAAACCACATAAAATCAGCGGATCTTCTCTAAAATCCAAGTCTCAGTTACATGCAGAACACAGAACAAAACTTAAATCGCTTTTCTGCCCTATGGCCCAGCCCATGTGATTGATGTCTCATGGAACTTAAAAACTGACATGTAATTATCTTATTTTTCCCAAACAAAACCTCTGTTCGATAGTAGCCACTTATTTTCAAACATGAGCTTCCCACATCACCACTACAAAGTACTTATTCAAGACAAAGAACCATTAATCTGCATCATGTAACATTCTAATATGCATTATTTAACATTAGCATGACTAATACTTAATTGGATGCAATTCAGTTCTACCTGAACTTAGTTTAGCAGGAGAAAGCCACCGGCCAGACGTCACAGTTTCACAATACGGAGGAACTAGACATAAAGGCTGATTAACTTGTTTAATACTAATCTCATCTGCACTTTAGCTACCAATAAAAATCAACAAGATCTTGTTTGTACATCTCACAATGAGGCAAGATTAAAGTAGGAACGTCTGTTCAACAGACACAGCAACAAGGACAAAGGAGAGGTAAATTCTTAACTAAGCACACAAATTCATACGGCCTTATCCTGTACAAACTGCACCTACCCAGAATCTGCAAGTAGACTTTGGTACTCCTAGATAGTCTCCCCTTCCAACAAAAACAGTAACAGTACTAATTTGAAAAAATGCCAGTAAGTTGTTTAACTTGCATTAGGCATGTAAAAAAACCAACAGTAAAAAAAAAAACCCAGCCCTATGACTCCTTATTCACAACCTACACAAAGCTTAAAACAAATAAACCCTGCCATTTTGCTATCAATATCCATGCATTCTCTACAAGCTTTTCATTACATTATTTTTCACACATCCAGTTTCTTCAGAAGCTGTCCAAATGGCTGCAGCAAAAAGCCAGTGTCACAGATCAGTGACAAAAATATCAAATTGAATAATCACATCTTCAGAAGTAAACTGTTCCCATCAAATGCCAAAACAAAACAAAACAAAAACCCCAGAAACCCAAGATCTGCAATTATTAGAAAAGAAAAATGTCTTTAAGGCAAAACTGTTGTTTTCAAAAGTCACAAATGGTAACAATACAAACAAACCCATAGAGCTGGTCATTTCTACACACATCCCCTGCCGCGGCATTTCTGCTGCTGTTACTATTCAGGGAGCTGTGCCGCAGATGTGGCAGATGCCAGAGGTCTCCCATCTGCCTCCTCCACTTCCAGCTTTTCTGATAGCAAAGGGGAAAAAAAAGAATAAAAAAAAATCGTTAAACTGAAACCACAGAAAGTCAGCAATGCAGAATGAGCTGAAAAACAACTCCTGCTACTGGCGGGCAGAAAGAGTTGCCTACCTGGCTGTGC
>NW_009707626.1:0-8791 GCF_000703405.1 Apaloderma vittatum | reverse complement strand
CACCTTCGCCTGCACCCAAGAGTAAAAGCAGTTTAAGCACAGAGCGAGCCTCTGCAGCAGCCCCTCCGAACCTCCTTGCAGACAGGTACCCAAGGACTGGGAGGCCCACGGTCTCACACAGGATGGCAAGGTCAAAACTAACGGCGTCGGACACACGCACTGCAAGGTGGAGCTGCGGCTCAGCGCGTCGCTGCCCAACGTGCGGCTGCAATTCCCCCCAGCACGGCCGATCATTACGATGAGACTAGAATCTGGTTTCCTATTATGGCTTGAGGACCTCAGGTATGAGAAAAGACCGAGAGATTTCTCACTGTTCCTTGTTCTAAATGTGCAGGAGTGGCATGAAGCAGAACTGATTTTGAAAAGTTTTGAAAGCTCATCATAAAGGCAAAAACGGTATTTTCACCATATCAATTATTTTCAGTCGTTTGGGCAGAAAATATACCCTAAAATGAGAAAACCGATTTTGGTAGCTGGTAAACAGCGAAGTTCCACTAGTAACAGCAATTTTGTACTCAGTCAACGTATATATTCTTTAGGCAGGAGAGAAATAACCTCGAACTTTTCCTCATCTCCATGTTTTAAGAACCATTCCACACAACATTTAAAAATCAGCCTCTGGACGGGGACAATTATTGATTCATTTAATAATGTCACTGAAATTTAAATATGCTAGAAATATAACTTCAGACCACAAAAATGTCGGAAAAAATGCTTAAGTGACTAGCGCTCAAAAAAACCCTTATGCTTTTCTTCTCCAGCATTCACATTTATTTTGCTTACTAACAAATATTAGGTACATTGTTGCACTTAAAGGACTTTCACCATACATGCTAGTCTTCCTGCTTTCATTCGCCAAGTTTACCGGTAACACACACTTGCACCACGCCTCTTCCCCTTTTCTACCTCTGGTCAGAACATTATCCAGCTTTAATTTACAAGTGAGCCAGGAATGGAACAAGGGGAACCTCACACAGCAGTCTACAGCCAGACCAGGAAGCAAGTGGTTCCAGAGCTTTACCCTCTTTCTTACTTTGTGAATATAAAACTCCAAATGCCTCATACACTTTGAGACCAATTTATTTATTAATTAACAACTACGTAAAACTGTCCTAACAAAGTCGGATACCAGACTCCTAAATTTGCTCCTAGTCCTAGCCCTAATGAGTGTGCGAGTATTTTTACCAAGCTAAAGAAGCTGCAATTCAGGTTCTAAGC
This sequence comes from Apaloderma vittatum, assembly GCF_000703405.1. Lineage (NCBI taxonomy): Eukaryota > Metazoa > Chordata > Aves > Trogoniformes > Trogonidae > Apaloderma > Apaloderma vittatum. Next base: position 7,573 of record NW_009707626.1, on the reverse strand, counting down.
AAGCCCAGTAATGCTAACCTTGTGTTAAAGTTTTCACTCAACTCTCCCATCACAGTGTCACAAAGGTACACAGACTTTCAGAGAAATACAGACTTGACAACGTTCACACAAATACAGCTTATTAACTGTGTTGAACTTTAATGAAGAGTAGTTACAAACAAGTTCAGGTTTGAATCTCACCAGGTTTACCTTCTGCAAGGTACTCTTGCAGCTGGGAGTTGTCTCAAGCTCTCTCTCACTCTCTGGAGCCACTTGTGACTTGCCAGCTCTTTGCACTCATTTCCTTTCAGCACTTCAAATAACAGAGCCCTTCAATCAAGTAAGAGCTTCTGATGAATTCTCGTTTTGATACTGCAAGACAACTTTACAACTCATCCTTCTGCACACACAGTTTCCAGTTCTAAACCCTAAATCCTTCCTTCATTGACAGATTTCAACTTACTGCTGAGATTAAACAAAAACTCCAAGCAGGAATTTAGCATTTTTCTTTTAAGAAATCCCTTTGTAGTAATGTAATGCTAGAATTGATTGCTGCCTACACTGACGTATCTTTAGGCCTGAAATTTGTAAGGACTGCAAATCTACATATTTACTTTGATTTCATATAGTTTACAGAAAAGAATAAATTTGGAAATTCTTACAATTAAAATACAAAAGATTTTATCACATGCCCATAACATCCACAACCAGTCCTGCAATGAACGTATTTTACAAAAGTGGAAGAGAGAGGTTTTAAAGTTTAGTTTAGTTGAAATTACACCGACCACAGTTTATTTAAAAATCATATAAACAAAAATCAAAGGCACAAAACACAAAAACATTTCAGAGCAGCTTGTCATATTGAGATCATATTATTAAATCCATAATATTATCAAAATGCAGTACTACATAAGCCATGATAGGTTTAAATGTTGCAGTAAGCCTTAAAACGTGTGGGAAATCTACTTGCCATTAAATCAACCAGTAGTTACAAATGTGCTGTGTAAGGAAGTCCATATATTACACTTATTTGTTTCAAGCATTTTTCATACTCATTATTCAGTTTCACGGATTCCTGTACAGCATGCTTTAGATCTTCTATCTCTTCAAAAAAGTCCTAGAAAAACCCAAAAATATTCACCTTAAAGGTTCTCTAAAGACATTCTCAGTAAGAGCCAGTCAGCATTTTAGTTGTTGCTGAGTTCAAAGACACCTTCTATATTTTTATCATATATAGTGTTATGCAAACACAGTTGCAGCAAGATACAGCAATCAACTATAACCTTACGTAATAATTTAAAACTGCCCAGAACACACAATGCAAGCAGAAGTCAAGTTATGCCAGAGCCTGAAATACAGACTAGTAATAGGAAAGATGTATTAAGAGAAGGAAAACAAATGCCGATTTATTGGAAAGCTACAAAATGTCAGTCCAAAAGGAGAAGGGAATCACGTCAAACTCATCCGTGCAAGAGAAATGGCTATATGTGCTGAAGTCAGCCAGCAGCAGATAACACACCGTTAACTTTGAAGATCTGGAAGTCGCAAAATTATTTAAAACGGACAGAAAACAAGGAGAGAGATGAGAAGAGTAAACTAAGGAGAATGATATTAGCATCTGAAGAATGCTAACACTACAAAGAGTTTCAGATGGAAAAATGGTTACCATATTCAGACCTAGAAAGACATAAAATATTTCTAGACCTTAACTGCTTTGTAAATTGCTAGTATCTGCTTAAAACTCTAACCACATTTTGTTAAAGATCTTATTTCAGAATAGGATCCATTACTTACGACTGCACTCTGTTAAGAAGTTTGATTATCATACTCAAGAGGGTAAGATTTACAACACATGAAACTGACAGAGCCTAAAATGCATAACGCTACCCAACAGGCTCTAGCTGATGCAGATAAAAACAATTTACAACCAAAACACACAAACTTAAAATCGCATTAACTCCTCTTCCTTAGTCAAACAGTACTGTAGGACTGTTAATGTTTCAAGGAGTCATTAATTTCCACTTTTTTCTCAGAAGACTATAAACTGATTTCTCTATATATTTTGCTCGATAACAGCCTAAGTTCAGTCTAAAGATAAGTTTCAGTTCAGGAAGAAAAGATAAGTTTTTAATAAATCACCTATTCTTAAACTTGTCCTAAAATAAATTACCTCGTCTAATCCAGCTAATTCAGTTTTCAGTGCTCTCCTTTCTGTAGACAACTTTTCATTTTCTTTCTTCAGCTTTTTAATCTCCTTCAACAATAGCTCTATATTCAAATAAAAAAAAATATAGACTTCAACCATTACAGTCAGCCTCCCCCTCATATGAATCATATTACAGCTAAAGAGCTGCCTACATTTTGTGATATTAGAAAATTATGGTTCACCTTTGTAAAGTACCTTTTTCACAAAGCAATTTATTCTCAAAAATAAATTGGCTGAGCACACTCCCAGATACTGGGAAAAATAACGGGATCTGTCAGTTGGATAATCTGCCAGAATCTTAGAACATGGGACTATTTTACTTTAAAATTCACAAAACATAAAGCGCATGCCTGGATTACTTTTTTCTGACTTACAAGAGGGTTACATTAGCCCTTACTGACAGCACATTTCCTGAAAATTCTGCCTACATTACAGGATCTCTTCAATCTCTTTTTTATGCTTTGAAGTGAAACAGGATTGCACCTTAACTCATGGATTTACTTTTGTGAGGAAGAACATGCTCAAACCAGCACTGTCTGGGTTTCTCCCACATTTGAACGCTAAAAACAGGTCCTTTTGTGCATCAGTGTCTGAAAACCAAAGAATGGAGCAACAAACATTTCACTAAGAGACTTGCATACTAGAATAAATAATAAATGGTACTAAATACAGCCATGCACTCCCACCCATGATTACACAAACACAGCAACTTCAGAAAAAGAGAAAGGCAGCAAACACTTACTTTTATCACAAAGAAATGCAGAGTTGGATCCACAGCTGTGGATCCAGAACATTGATTACAAGACACCATTTTTACATAACATGTTTTCAAGAACAAAAAATATTTTAGATGCTGCTGGTTGTAGTTATTAGAAATAACCTGGAGTGCACCTCTAGATCACAAATAAAATGCATCCTCTCTGATGGGCAGGCTGGAAGGAAGGTCATCCGAATTAACTGTACCATTACCTAAATATTTACTGCAACAGGATTCCTTCTTTTCAGAAATGTCCCTGTGAGATGTTACTTCTCCCTCTGGGATTCGACTTTTTTTTCCAGAAGCAGCACTAGTTCTCCAAGAAACCTTTTTACGTTCCAGTTGCTCAATTCTTTGCCTCTGCTCTTGAAGACTATGTTCTAGCTCATGAATTTTAGTCTGTTGAGAAACTCAAATTTTTTTAAAAATGCATAGAACAAACAATTCAACTGAGCACAACTGGAAACACATCCTGAATGTAAACCTAGAGCTTTCCACTGCTGACTTAAAACTACATTCATCCAAAGAGTCTGAAAGGAGAAAAAAAAAAAAAACAGCAAGAGAAGTTTTGCATACATCAAGTGTTTCAAAAATCTGTTACTCAGCACTTGCTCACACGACACGCATATACATGTCCACGCGCAAAGATCCTAAACCTCTGCAGACACAAAAATATTTTTTCATGGCAGCAATTGCCAATTTCTAAGAAAAAATAATCCAAATCATAATGAATAATTATTTACAAACAAATAAAGCACATGTTCCAGACTCCTAGGAGGAAATTTATTAGACTCGACAGCTGCAATGCTTGATCAATGCTTGTGGTGGCAATATCCACTTGAGGCTTCCTGAACCACTCCTGCTCACGCAACCCCAGCGCTGCTCCAGTTACGATGCTGGTCTCTTTGTGCCAACGGATCTTGCTACCTAACAGAAGATTCTCTGCCTTCGTTTGGTGACCTTACTGTTGGCTTTCTGAAATAATCAGCTCACGACACACAGAGAATATCAGGGCTGGTGCAAGAGGTCAGAAGATGTGTATATAGGTGGAAGGAGGAGGAGATGATTCTATGATTCTACTTGTAGAGGTGGAAGATAGGAGATAAATGAGGCCAGAAAAAAAGCAAGGAAAGGGTAGACAGCTTTCAGTTACAGCCATATCAGTGACAGAGCTCAGTTCCAAAGGGAACTACAGACTTCTTTCCCTTACCTCAGTGGCACGGGTAACAAAAATCAGTATAAGAAGAAAAATACAGTCTCATTTCACAAATATAAGTATTACTTTCCAGTCTCCCTAAAATCTTATGTTTGGGGTTTTGATATCATCTCCTACAAATTCTACTTACAGTGAGATTTTTAATTGCTTCACTTTGCTCCTGGTTTGTTTTGATTTCTTTAACATAACGTTTCTGTAGCTCATCATACATCTGAAGCAGTCTAAAACAGAAGAAATGCACAAATTGCAACAAAATACAAAAGCTAATAAAATGCACATCCTTTATGCTGAAAGTATTACAGAAGTCCCATAGAGATCACCTGGACTGTAGCTGTAATGTAGTGACTTGTAACACAAGTATTTATGATGGGTGTGCATGAATTGCGACCAGCAATGCAGAAAGAGAAAGCACCAGAAAATAAACAAAGTGAGAGTTAAAAGAACTGTTTGCATCAATGGCAAAGAATTCGTTTCACTTAGCCAGTCTGAGGACCCTGGTTTTGTCCAGCCCACATGGCCGCACTGTTTTACCCTGGTTACAAACAACTCCTTGATGGAAGAACTAGACGCTAACCACAGGAGGGTGGCAATGACTCTGCGACTCCGCAGCACGTCACACAGATCTGTCAACTCCCCGCCAGCACAATAGGAATAGCAAAAGACAGCTCCTGAAGGACTTTAAAAAGTTTGCCAGGAACTAGTCTCTTGCTACCAATCAAGAACCCACGATGAGGACTCATGGGGCATCATCCCCAGCTCTCTGTGTTGCACAAAACATCTCATTGTTTCTGAGCATGTGAGTGGGAGGATATGAGTGAATGAAATCTATCAGAAAATGAGTGTCTCGGTAAAATAAACACATTTGGGATATTACCTTTCCCTTTGATATTATCTTGTATCAAACTGCTACACCAATTTCCTACCATTTTTTAGCATTCAGTCTGCATACAACAGGCTCACAATGTAACTGATAAACATGAACAGATATTTTTTCCTTTCTATTAGGAATTCTACCAAGAGCTGGCATTCATACTAGGTCATGACTATGAGAGCAGGATCAGAAATACTATAGTACAGAAAAGCTTTGTAAAATAATATCCAAATAGATGCTAGGAGAAAAGCTAAGTCAGGTTATTTATGTGCAACCTAATACAAGGCATGTCCAGCACCACATTCAAAGAGCACCTTGGAATTCTTCCACATAAGCATCTAATTAAGTACTCAAGCCCAGAGCCAAACATCCAGCCTTCCTCTGAAGTTGGCAAACAGTGTCTGGTACACTGTAAAGATATTTTTTCAAAAAGAAAGAAAAAAAGAAAAGAGGCCTTCTACAGCCACCAAAAGGAAATACTAAAAACAGGGTGCTTAAATCAAAAGCAGTGGGGACTGCCCCTATCTTCGTTAAGATCCACAGCCCATTTCTGTAAATGGACAAAAAGCAGCCTTTGAAAGAATAAAGAAGCCTATTTATTTTACAATCAAGTCACAGAGGTACAAACTAACACTTTAGGAAGCATGCCTAGTTGTTGAAACGTTTTGATTTTTTTCTCTTAAAGCAAAAAATGTATCTTTTGCATCAAAAAAAAATCACTTAAAAGAGTTTATTTCTACCATTAATTAATAAGCAAACTACAGTGAGCAGCTCACTTCCAAAGTCTCTTAGACTGAAAAGTAGAATCACTTGTCTGGATTATTCTGAAAACAATACCAGACTATAAATTTTATAGATACAAAAAAGAGCTATAAAATCTGAGCTAAGAAATCTCCCACAAAATAGAAAATGAAATTACATAATTCTTCGTTTGAAATCTACAGAAAAGATCATGTGTGTGCACACATTCGTGCAGGAGTTTCCTTGGCTCATTCAATTTCTCTCAATGAAAGATTTGAGACCCATTTTGTTCTTTGTTTAGTGCTATTTTCAACTTTAACCTAAGATGTAGTATTTCTTTTTAAAATGTAAATTATTTCCCATTGTTTCAAAGGCTGAAAGCAGCTTCCATAACAGTTAACAGAATCCAACTGACTTAACCATGAACAACATAATCTACCCTACAGAGAAGAATGTTTAATTCAGTGAAGAACTAGTTCCTAAGAACTCACCTGACACTATCACCCTCTAGATTAAGATCCTTGCTGTATCCACCTTTATGCCACATGTGGGTTTCTGTTTGAACTTGAACACTTAATTGAAATAAACAAAACAGCTTAATAAAATTCGATTTTGCAATTTTAACTGGATCAAACAAAGCAACTGAAAAAAGGTTAAACTACTTTTCAGTTTGATTTGACAATAGAGGTTTCCATGCAGCATCATAAACATACCAAAATTCAACTTGAGCATTTTTGCAAGCAGGTATCTAAATCCTAGCAGGGCACTCTTCAAAACATCTGCTATAGTTTTTCACATACAAAGGTCAGTTTCCAAATCTTTGAAACAGCAATTTAGCTACTTTACTACTATTTGTTGACAAAATACTCTCTGAAGTTAAAATAGATAGCACGTTGGCTAAGCAGTGATATTTACTTATTGATCGTGAAAATGTTTCTTTCACCACAACAATGAATTTTGTCCAAGCTGCCCAGTCATCCTTTGTTCTTCTACCTGCCTCCAGCATTATCCATCCCCACCATCCTGTTCACAGACAGACCCTCAAAATATGCAGAATGGATAAGGTCTAGTTTGTCTGAAAACTAGTAAGGCACAGGCCCTAAAACACTGCACTTCTTTTGATACAAAAAGAAGTGTCTGACAATTCTTACTCTCTGCTTGTGACATAGTCATGCATTAACTGCTGCAGATGCAGTTTTTCTTGGATCTGACCCAGATTCTTTTCTAGATCCTTATTTTTTACGTGCAGTTTTTTCAGCTTCTTTAGTAATTGTTCATTTTCATCACTGAGCTGAAAAGGAAGAGAATTAGAAAAGAGAAATCAAGCAAGTATTAATTGACTTGATAACACTTCAAATCAAAATTCTCCCAAACACTTTACTACATTTATCTTCATCTATATAAATATATAAAGGGGTAGTAAAAAGAATTGACTTCAAACTTTATGAAGAATTGAATAAAACACAGCTTCTTTAAGATATATTTTAAAGGATTCTAATATAAGTTCATAATTCAACAGGGAGTGATAGGCAAACTGAGTTTGTATTTAGAAAAAAACAAATCGCAAAGGGACAGAACATAGAAGGTTTTCAGTTATACTTCCAAACATGAGCTCTGCAACTAAGACTGCATTTATTGTTGTTTTAACCTCGCTGAAGCTCGAAAACCAGACCACAGCCGCCCTAGCAGAACTTCTTGCTCTGCAGTGGGTAACCACGCACCCAAGGCAACCCACCACCATGCCCTAACGCACAGGGTATGAAGTAAAACTGACGCTCTCGACCGACATTCGGCCAAGAGAAG
>NW_009707625.1:0-46465 GCF_000703405.1 Apaloderma vittatum | reverse complement strand
ATGACCCCGCGTTGAGGACTTCGCTTTAGGAATGAAACGACCTCAGGCGGTTCTGAGGCTGAGCAGCTCTTGTTACTGGCCTTGTTTAAAGAACAAAATCGCTAGTGCTACTCTGGCCAAGAATTTCCCGCGTAATCCGGATTTCAGGTAAGAGGAAAGCGTTTAAAGGTTAAGAAGGCAGGTTCTGTACGTCACGTCATACTCGGTATGACCAGAAGCGACCGAAGTGTGTGAAATGGCTCTAAAGTAATCAAATTCCAAAAATGGTTAATTCCTCTGCATTCCCTGGCCTTTGTATGCTTGGCATGTGCTTCTGTGGAAAGCTGAGTGTCAGTGAACGAGAAGGATCTCGTCAGGCGATTGCGTGTGTGGTGAGGGAAAATTGGAGTGAGCTTGGCAACCCCGAGCAGTGGCTGAGCTGGACTCCAAGCTGAACAGTGTGAAATGCATCAGGCAATCAGACTGGCCAGTAGCTGAGGAGGCATTACTGCTCTACAGCTTATCCTAGGAAATGCCTTGGGAAATTCTTGACCCAAAGAATGAGATAGCTGCAGAACTGTGTATATTAAAGCCAAAATAATTGGCTGCCCTTTAAATTTCAAAGTATACCATCTGAAGTTGGCCTCTTTATTGCATGGTGATTCATAGAAGAAAATCCTCAAGTGTCTCAAGATAAAGAACAAAAGAAAGATGATGGCAATGATGAGGGCCCTGACAGGGAAAAAAAAAAATCAGCAAGAGAGGGCAGGAAAGAGAGACTGACTGCTCCTACCTGGACAGGTAGAATTGGCATAGTTGTAATTTTAGTGGTCAGTCCACTAAGCCCTTTATTTGCCATTGAGTTTGATGGATTATCTCATGGAAGCCAAAGGGGCTGCTGCTTATGTGAGCTTGTGTCTTGGAGCCTGGAGTGTTATGATCAAGCTTTTCTTCATGGGCACTAAGCCAAGCCAAGGTTAGATGTGAAAGACAGTGAGAGAACCTCAAAAGTGATTTTACATTAAGTGAGGAGATTTGGGCCAGCAACCAGGAACTGTCCAAGATGAAAAAATAATGTCCGAAATTTATATCTTGTTTTATCCAAAGGATTTGTGTTTGGATGAACCTGTCATCTTTTGCCAGAATACTCCTGCTTGATGGATATTGTGAGATTTTTTAATTTGGACCCATCCTTAAATTTTAAAGAATGCCTCTAAAACATGAATTCAACTTTGAACTGATCATGCCAGAAGTACACCACAATGCATGAGGTCCAAATCTGACCCATAATTTCACCACATCCTATACTTCTGGGTTCAAATTCTTACCACAGTGTGTAAAACTAGCTCTGTTGAGTTCTATGGAGCTAACGCAAATTTACACCCTTACAGCTGACGCCGGAATCTGACACTTAGCTGTGCTCTAGTAGGCGAGAGATGACTGACTTGTTGAAACACTTTTAGTGGAATTTACCTGTTGTCATTTGGATATGTTCAAGAATGTGAGTTCTGTTAAAACTGGTAGCCAGCTCTTGGGAGTGCATGGATGCTTTATGTGATTAATCCATCATTCACTCTCTTGCCATGAATGCTGGAGTCACATCCTTTTCCTTACTTTTGCTTGAGTTCAGCATCCTTTTATTATATTTTCATTGAACATTCACTGCAGAATATATTTACAAGTCCAAAGCTTCTTAGTATTGCTTCATTTGAGACTCTAAAAAAAAGTAGTTGGAAAAAAATAATGGATGTACAGTAAATATTTGGGAGAACTGATAATGGTTTCATTTCTGTGAGTGTAAGTATAGTCTCACTCCATTTTAGTCGTTGGCTCAGACTTAGTTATTATCTTCATGATACCCTCGGATTTTGAGTAATTAATTTCTGTCACAGCACTATTCATCAAATTGGTGATATACACAGAATTAATGCAGACTCTTTCAGTTATTGTTCACAGAAGAATTTTTCTTATTGCATAAGACCTTCAGTAAAAAATGCCAGAGCTTCTTGTAAACTCTTTATTGACATATAAACTCTTGAACAAACAGATTCATTTTCAGTGGGAGGGGTGGGACTGAAGTATTGATAAGAGTATGGTTTCTGAAGTGCCGACGTTGGAAACAAACTGAGGAAAGGTACAGCTGGATCTTCAGCTTATCTGAGCTCCGTGATAGCTGACATTGTATATTAGTTGAGATTATTTTGCTTCCTTCTTGCAATCATAATCCTCCTCAACAGAAAGCTGAAGAGCAAAGTGAGTGTGCTATCATATCATATATCATATCTTAAAGTGTTTCATGTCTGTTAAGCATAATGGTAAAGTACAAGAAAGAACAGCAGATCTGCTATGATAACAATATGCAAATTTGTTTTAAAAAAATCAATCAGTGGTTTCAAGTATGGTTGGATTCTAGGGCAAACCACAAAGAAATACAAAGTTGCTCTGACAGAAGTGAACTGTTCTCTAGGTAAGACTTTCTGTCTACAATCACTTTATAATGTTATCCCCTAGCACACAGTGTTTTTTTTCATTTAAAGTTTACATAAATAGAAAAAGAAATCTTAATCACCTATGCTTGAACTGTAATTTAGGGGTAATAGGACAGACAATGTACATGAATTATTCTACTGAAATACGCAGTATTTCTAGATATATTTTAGTCACACAGAAGAAAAGCTTTAAAATAGGCAATCTGCCTTTTTATGAAAGTATAAATAAAATGCCAACTTCAAGGCATGGGATTGAAGATAGAGTTGGATTGTTTATTATTATCATCATTTTACAATTGAGCAAAGATCTAAAAAGCTTTTTATGATACATGAAATTCTTTTGGCTTGTTTTTGGTGGAATTCATTTTGCCTGCCACCTGCAAGGCAGACCTTTAGTCCAGGTTTGCTTCTTAGGCCATTCCTCTATTAAAGAGTCTCATTTATTTTAGGATGATACACATTGCTTCCTAGACATGCTCTGTGATTCCTAAAGAAACAGTTTAGTTTTAGTGGCTAAAATCAGATAGGAAAGGTCTCCCAATTTATATTTTCTGCGGCATGTCCTCTGTTGGTGTTAATTATACTGTCAGTAGAGAAGCTATTGGTTACCTCCCAGAAGAGAGAGGTACCTGTTGGAGGAGCGCAGATTTGAATGTGGGGCATAACCCTTCCCCACTGGGGTGGAATCCAGGACACCATTGTTTGGCAAATCTATGTCATGTCTGTGAAAGAGTCGCTCTACATAAATAACAGTTTAAAACTACCTCGGTGCGTATGTGCTTGACAAGCATACCCCACTTCTCGGTGTTTGTTCTTTGCAGGCATATTCCTGATGCAAGCCATGGCTGCAAGCTGCTCGCGCACACAAATCATACTGGCTGTTTTCTGTCTTTGAAATTCTTACATCAAATGCAGAACTGTTCCCATATCAAATAATATATGGGGAAATTGCAATGGCTGATTAATGTATAGCTAGCTTATTGAGCTGAGCCTTAACCCCTAGATAAGCAGAGCTATTTGCAGCTGAATTTCTTATGAATTATAATGGGTGTGCAGCACATTTGTTTACTGTGTTAGGCAGATTTTGGGGTTGATGAGAAGAATATGTTTTAAAGAAATTAACTGTAGTGATAGGATTTTACTGCAGGAGTTGCAGGAAGTTTTGTATTCCTGCAGGAGTTTCATATTAATGTAATGACAGAGAAAAAGTGAAGCCATTCAATATTTTTAAGCTTTTTCTCCCTAGAAAGGAAAAGCATTTCTTTTAAAGAAATACTTAGAATTTCCAGTATGAAGCACTCCCCCACTCTATTCCTGAAACTGAAAACATTTACTGTACTTCAAAGTTCAAGTGGGTTTCCTTTGTCTGTGAAGGAATAAAGAGGAAAAAAACTAGTATTCCCTGTCAAAAGGGTTTTTCATGTACTTCCTTTGTCAGCAGTGGATCAAAGGTAACCTTAGATATAAGCACCTAGTCTCTCCCTCAGTAAAGCATTTCTAGTCAGTGAATCATTAGAGCGTGTGCTCAATTTCAAGCGCATGGTAGTGTCCTTGGTTTTCATTAGAATTCAGAGCATACTTGTAGGCATGCGTTTTCAAATGTTTTACTCAGCAGAGGTGAGCATAAGCACCTATGTTTGTACATTTATATACTGGGACCTTTGATCCCATGAAGTGAATGAAAGCTGTTCATCTGCATGTGTTAGCAGTCTGTGTCCCAGTGCGTTTTTGTGTGTTGTAAACAGGCAGCTGCTGAGCTTATATTCCTCTCAGGACAATCACACGTGAACTTAAAAACAGACTTAAGTTTATGCATCTCTCATCTCCAGCATTAAATTTTTTTTACACGATCAGGCAAGACTCGATTATACACAAGATGGAACCTAAATTTACCACAACATGAAACCATATTTGAACAAGCTGCCATATCATATACAAACCTTCACTCCGTTCTTTTCTTCTTTAAATTAGGCAGAAGCAATCAGTTATTCATGGGTCCAATAGAGCACTCTCAATAATATCAGTGCCAAAAATCGCAAAGTATCTTTTAAGCAGCACGGAATAAAAACATTGAAAGATCTGTGCAATACATAGCTGGGTGTTGCTGGCAGTCATGTGGCAGGGAAAGGGAATAGCATGTATATTAGAAAAGGACTCTGCTGTCATTACACAACTTGAAAGATATGCATTCAAAATAACTAAGAGAAGTGATGGATAAACAGTGATGTGCTCCTGAGAAGTAAGATTAACTTTGTGTTAGGAAGTGATGTGGCTAAGACTTTCTTAAGGGTCAGTTGCTTAAAATGTAGTGTCCAGAAGGGATTGAAATATAAAATAGAAAGCCTGTTTTACAATTTTCAGAGTCTTCTCCATGTTATCACAGTATATGTAGCATGTAGCTGTCTGCTTTTTTTCTACTTTCAGGAGAATTGAAAGAGCATTCTGTGTTGCAGGTTGTCTCTGTTATGAGCTTGGTCTAGATTAGCAAGATGAAGCAAATGCTGAACTTCACTGTTGAGCTGCAAAGTAAGTACTAGCATTTAGTCATTCCTTTATTTTGCACAAGTATCTGCAGCAGTTTATCACAGCAGCTGTGCACAATGTGGACGTACAGAGCAGCAGCAGACACTTGAGGAGGAACTCAGGCTGGAAGAGATTCTATTTCTCTGTTGAGGAAGGAGACCAAATAACAGAATTGCCTGGTATAGTTACTTGCAGGCTTTCATTACAAACAATGCCTTCGGGGCAGGGAAGTAAGATGTCTTGCCAAGAGATTATTTTGAGCAAATAAAATGGTCTATGAAGTTTATGGCTAAGAATCCTTGACACACCCCAGTTGAAATTCCCGTGCAGCCTGCTACTTCATGCTACTGCAGGCTGCAGAATGCACATAAGGTAAGATGAAAAGTGCATAGGAAATACGGGCACATTTCTTACAACTTCAGTTTGCATCTAGACTTTTCTTTAACCCAGAGGTCATAACAGCAGGGTTGAATCCTACAAAGCTTTTCTCATTCCTGTAATTTTTAGATATATCTTTAGCCTCATTGACTTTCTAACATGAATAAGGACTACCAGTATGAATAAAATTCTTTGGGATCATGTTCTTACACTGCTTTATTAGAAGCGCAGCCTGCTGTGACTCACATCTTCTAAATTCAAATCACATATAGTATACCACCTACAGCAATTACAGTCATCTCCCAAATTGTGTCACATTAATTACTAGTGGGAATGGGAGGAAATGTTGAGAAATTTGTCTTGGCGGTTTGTTTGATACTGTAGTGTTGCCTAGTTGCACAGCATGTGGAGTAGAGTAAGCTGTGCTAGAGAGAGTCATCCAGGAGATAAACACATGTGATGTGTAGCACGTACCTCCCTCTCTGCCCTGAAAAAGTAAAACTTTCCCGCTATCTAGCCACCTCTACATTCACTGAAACAAAACTTTTAGAATGTCTGAAATAATGACAATCTAGCAACCCCCAGGAACATTAGATGAACAAAATAATTTGATCTTTAGTGAAGAAAACTTCTTATGGCCCTTTTGAGGCTAAAGGCTTGGTGTACGAAAAAGAACTAAAGTACAAGCACTGCATCAGTTCTGCCTCGGGACGCTTTCACTGAGTATTAGGGAAGTCCTCTAGGAAATGATTGTGGCACATGTGAGCCTTAAAAAAAAAGAAAAAATAGCCTGTATATTCTTCTGTTCTTCTGCCATTGTTAGCAAGCACCTCACGGTAAGGAATACAGCAGTGGAAATAGTTGCTAGGACCTGAGAATGTAGACTTCCAAATTACTTTGATTTGAATAAAGTGGAGTTAGTAAAGGTAGATCTTTGGTTTGGCCTAATTTTGTAAAGGAAACGAAGCATATGTTATCATGCTTTATGTCTGTTTGGCTGTATCTGTGTAACTGGTTACACAGATAAAGGCGTCAGTCAGCTGCTCCTGTGAGCCAGTCAGTTGCCAGGTGGCCAGTCAGCTGCTCCATCCATGCTTTTTATCTGCAAGCACTTCTAACCAGCCCCAATGTTTGTTTCTTTATTCCCAGACAATATGCAGATGAAGTAAGTGGGGAGTTGAAGACATAGAGTCAATAGATGAGGGTGTCAACATGAGAATGAACTGAGGCTGTCAAATAGCATCTCAGAGCCCAGAGAGCTAGGTGAGATGAGAAGATATGCAACATGGCATGTAAGAACAAAGAAACCCAAACTACTACTTTTTTTTTGGTCATAATTCTATGTTGTAGACAGTATTCTGAATGATAGCAGCAACATGAGGGAAAAGAATAGAAAAATGGGATGGAGGTCTCAGACGATTGTCTGTCTAATCCAGTCTTCTACAATAAAACCAGGCTCAAGTTTAGCAGACCATCCCAAAGGGGTAATTTCCCAACCTGTTCCTGTAAAAGTATGGTTCAATAAAATTCCACAGCTTCCCCATACAGTTTGCTTACACCTCTCTACTTGTAGAGGTACTTTGATAATATGGTTTTCTTTATTACAAATTGCTCTGATTTCTTCAAGTCCTTCCTGGGTGTAGAGAAAGATTGGTTACTGTCCCCTTTCAAACAGTCTTTCCCACATGAAGGCCTGCTGTCATGCCTTCTCTCAGTCTTCTAGACTAAGCAAACCCAATGTCTTCAATCTCTCTTCATAGGCCATATTTTCTGAGCCTCTTCTTCTTCACTTTGGACTTTATCCAGCTTTTCTTTAGCTTTTTGAAAAGCACGGTAACCAAAACTCTTATGCAATGCAGTGTTTCAGCCGAAGCCTTAGTGAAGAAAACTAATTGCTGTCTTTTATATAGAATATTCTTGGTGGCGTATGCTGACATGACAGCAGTCTACTTTTTCTTTCCTTTCATTTTGGTTTTGAAATGGTGTCAGATCATTAATCTGTATTCTGCCTGTGGTTTAATACAGTCCTCAAGTCCTGTCAATGGTTTTTGTTGCCTTGCCAGTTATTTTCACACTGTATTTGATTTCTTGTTCCTAAGTACAGGACTTGGTCTTCACTCTGGTGAATTTCACCTTAGATATTTTGCATGCAGGACTGTTTATAAGGTAGAGTTCCCTGTATCTAAACATCAGTTTAGCCAACTTTGCCAAGGTAAGTGAAGACCAAGAATCTGATATACCTGCATAGAGCAAGCGAGGAAAGCTTACTTTCTGTTTGGAAATTATTATCAGAATTATAGAATTTATTACGGAGGTATTAAAGAATATTCTTTAAATATTTGTAGGGAGTTAGATGATTCAATTCAGGGGTGGAAATGAGAGTCATTAAGGTTTTGACAGTAATAATTTCAAAAGCAGCCAGTACAAGTTTTATGCTCCCACAAAACAGCCTTGGATGTATCAGCCAAATATAAGCAATTCGCTTCCTAAGAATAAGCCTGATTTCCTGCAATGGTGAAGGCATCCAGACTTTAAGGCGGTTTGGAAAATTTTTGACCAAATGAACCTATGTGAAAGCATCAAGCCAAAGTATCAGCCAAATATAAGCAATTTGCTTCCTAAGAATAAGCCTGATTTCCTGCAATGGTGAAGGCATCCAGACTTTAAGGCTGTTTGGAAAATTTTTGACCAAATGAACCTATGTGAAAGCATCAAGCCGAAGTATCAGCCAAATATAAGCAATTTGCTTCCTAAGAATAAGCCTGATTTCCTGCAATGGTGAAGGCATCCAGACTTTAAGGCTGTTTGGAAAATTTTTGACCAAATGAACCTATGTGAAAGCATCAAGCCAAAGTATCAGCCAAATATAAGCAATTCGCTTCCTAAGAATAAGCCTGATTTCCTGCAATGGTGAAGGCATCCAGACTTTAAGGCGGTTTGGAAAATTTTTGACCAAATGAACCTATGTGAAAGCATCAAGCCAAAGTATCAGCCAAATATAAGCAATTTGCTTCCTAAGAATAAGCCTGATTTCCTGCAGTGGTGAAGGCATCCAGACATTAAGGCCGTTTGGAAAATTTTGACCAAATTAATCTATGTGAAAACATCAAGCCAAGGCAGAAACTGGAATGTAATTTGAGTGTCTGTATCTATGAGTACGCACTATCTTAGGTCTTGGCAAAGGGTCTGAAGTAAAATATACAGCCTTGTAGCTATGCTCATTAACTCAGGCATGGCACTAACCAGCAGCGTCTCCATACCACAGCTGGTGCACGTCTTGCTGGCTCAGTCTAGGAGTGGCATTAACGCATGATGATCTCCATCGTTGATTTAGGCAAACACTGAATCTTTTTTTTTCTGTCCTGTCCTCCATGGGGAGATGAAGGGCTGTACTGCTGCACGCTGACAGCCTAACATTTTTCAGAAGTGATAAATGTCAAGATACCAACTATGCTCTTCTCTTAGTACCTTTCACCTACCTGAGGTTTCCCCTGTGTAGAGTGATACTAAATGTACTTATTAAAGCAGCTGGTTCATCAATGCAGAGATACTCCTGTAGATTGTAAACTGTTGCGTGTATGCGTGCACATCCAGTATCCTTGCTCACAATCTTAGGCATGTATGGATTTAAAAGACATCATTCTTGATCCAAAGCGTGTGTCTCTTTTGGACATTTTAAATTCTATCTTTCTGCTTTTCTCTTTGGTCACTGAATTTACTTACTGAGAAACAACTGTAGGCACTGTGTGAATTCCAGTATACATATTCCCCTCTTATGGCCCTCACTACAAACATACTTCATATACTAAGAGCCCTAACAAAACCAAATACTACCTTTGTGGCTATGAACAACTTTTTTGCCATGCTAAAGAGAGAATATTAAACATACAGATGCAAGAAAACTAGAACTGCTAGAACATATTCCAGAACATGAACAATAGTCACAAGCCAGGGATAAAGTACAGCCTTCAATTCACTTGCAGAAACATAACCAGATAAAGTATGTACATATTGCATTTAATAAAATATACACCCTATATATGCTTTTAGGTGAAAACAGATAAAAAGGATTAAAATCAGGAATACAGTTAGTTTCTGGGGTTAATAAATCTGCATGTAACTTTTCAGTTCATCATATACTAGAAACCACCCCTGTAGTGCTGAATAAATAAGCCTGTGTTGCTTTGTGTTTGACAAGATGTTTATTTCTGAGCCAATGACACTCTGTAGAAAAATAACCACTCTATGAACAAGTGAGAAGTCATGTCTAATCAGAACTTTCAGGAGATAGAAATGAAAAAGCAGTGGAATGTGTGATTGACATGAAAAAGTAGGCATTTGCCTTTGTGCCTTTCTTTTTTCTCTGTTGGAAGATGTTATTTGAGATCAGGTAGCCTATGTAGGCTGGTGGAAGAGGAAAACAAAACCACAAGTTCAAACCCTGTTACCTATGAGATGTTAAGGAAAGGCACGGCTGTGGAGAAGTTATCTCTGCAGCTTGGGTCTCTGGATTTTGGAAGCAAGCAACTAAATACATGAACTCGAACTGGAAACAGGGAATTCTGCACACCTTTTTGCACCCCAACATGTGTGACCGTAGGGTTGTGAGAGAGGATTGACTTTTAACAAATTAGAATGTTGCTATACCAGTAATGACCGCTGTTTTGGGACCTGGCCCTGAATGAGCTCACTGCTACTGACTACGTCACGATACGTATGTTTTTAAGATGAAGTAGATTGTCAGGTAAAACACTCTTTTTTCTTCTTTAATGACATCCTTATTAAGGGGAACAGATTACTAGTGACATCTTATTCTGGTAGAAAACATGAGGTCTTCTTCCTTCAGAAAAGACATTCACGTATAAACAAGATGCTGAGTATATTAATAAGTTAAAGAGGACCATATAACTAAACACATACAACTGGAGTGCGCAAAGTATGTATATAGAGGTTAAGGGATTTTTAATTGGCACACCACTTGTGGCCACAAATGGGAAATTTTTACATTTATTTGCAATGCACGCATTGATACATGTTTGGGGGGAATGCTAACTCATGTATGGTAGTTCATTTGCTTTAGAGCATATTGGCTTAATACTTTCTTCCTGTAAAAGAGGGCTTTAAGAGCACTAGCTTCTAGTTGTTTCACCATACAAGGATGTTAGCGACACCAAGAGTATTTTCATTTATTTCCTTTTTATAGTTAAAGCATTTTTATAATTGCAAAACTCCTCTTTAATTACCATTGTTATTTCTACAGCGGGAAGCTTACCCTGATTTGGAATGTTGGTTTTGTATTTAATTCTTTGCCTTCTCAGCTTGTGTAATTCTGCATAGGCAATTATTAAAACATAAACTTGTCTAGCAGCAAAACAACCACAGAAGCTTCCACATAAAGATGAGTAACTGTAGAGTCAGGTAGGAAGTGAAAAATTTGAACTTAAGGGGGGAAAAAGGTAGAGAAGAGGACATTTATGAGAACATTTGGAGGGAATACAAAACAGCCTACACATCTGGGCCTTGCAGTTCACTTGCTTTGCCTGCCATGGGGCAAGCTAAATCAGTTCTCTGTGCCCCAGGTCAACCATCTCTGCAATGAGGGCCGGAGCACAAACAGCAGGGTAGTCGTGAAGTACGCATCACGTACCAAAGATACAAAGTTGTTATGAGTTCAAAGAGTTTGAAATGATTATACATCTGTAAAATAATGCATTGCTTTTACAGATCCAACAAGACTTTGGTTACCCATTTCAGTCAAAAGTGCACAGGAAAAAAGAAGGTAGTGAGTTGTACTAGTTCTTCACAAAACCGCTTTAAAAAGCAATTAAAAAAACAATGCTCTTGGCATCAGGAGTGAGGAGACTTTAGCTGAACTGCATTAGCAAAGTCTAAACCTTATGCAGGTGTCTGGAGTGAAGTAACACGACATGGCCAAGAACTGAAGGTTTAGGTAGATTTCTGGAAGGTGGAATATTTGAAGGTGACTTTCGGAGAGCAGGACTAGGTAGAAGAGGGCTGGGCCTTTCTTTTCTTTACATTGATTTATTTATCTATTCGCATGTAAACTCTTGTGCTTTGAAATGCTTTGTATCTTTTGCACAAAAACCTTGCAAAGGGAAATACTTCTGATTAAGGGTCTGACAACACTGCTGTGCTTGCTGCTTTTTGCACACTTTGTATTTTTAAGGTGGAAATTAGTTGGTATCTCAGTCCAGAATTTCTCAGGGTCTTTTGCAGGCTTCTTATTCTTCATTGCCTGCTCAGCATCTTGGTGGGTCCGCTTAAACATTATAGCCCATGTCTAACCGCCAGGCTGCTAGTCGTGCCACTCTTGAGGTATATCTTTAGGGGTATAGAGAGTTACCGGTGAGGAGAGGAGTAGCAAGCTGTTAACAACACCCTAGACTCTGATCCTGAATGACAATTTGAATTGTGTTTACCGGGGCTCTTCTTTATTGTATCCTCCTTTCTGAGTGTTCATATAAGATGTGATGCTGAGAAAATCACAGTGAATGACACGGGAGTGTTAATCTAGTAAGACCAGAAAGATATGTGAACATTTTTGTCCTGATGATCAAGTGACAGAATTCACTTTTTTTCCTGTAATTTCTCTTTTGCTTTCGGTTTTGCTCTCTTTCCAAGTTTTCAGTGAGAAATGCATTTGTTCCTCAGAGCTTTGATTTTGACTGGAGTTGGAACTCATTATTGGAATTCTAGCAAAGAGTATGGCTAGATGTATCATGTGAAGCTGTAGTCATTGGTGTGACCAATTCATCTGAAAAACCTGCCACAGAACAGTGAGTGGTGTACAGTGGGATAAGACACATTCATAAAATACTATAATATTCTCATGCTCATACTGATCAATAGGTGAAAAAAGAGTATCTGCAGCCATATAGTATGGGATTATGTAAATTTATTATATAAAGAAATGCACAAGGAATATAGGTTAGAAAATAATTACCCTAAGTTTTGAAGCTACTGATAGAGCTGTATTGTTGCTCTGTTCTGGCCCATTCATGCCTACAGTCATAGGCTGTCTTTAATTTATTGAAGCTATGAGCAAATAAATATTTTCTCATGATTTGCAACAAAACTGAATGCATTCCCAAGAGTTCCCAAGTGGTTTCACATTTGAAGGTTCAGATAAATCTCCGGTCATAAGAATGCATAAATAAAATACTGTAAAGGCTATTTTACTAATAAAAAACCCAAAGAAGTAAACTCCTTTTTTTGCATACTGGAGATTCCTTGCAGTGATGAGAGCTGGCACATGCAATGGTGTTAGGAAAGGAAAACAAGCGTGTACAATATGGTGTATTTAGAATTAGTAGGCTTTTCATTTTGTTTATCATTGCAAAGATTAGCTAATCTCAATGCAGAGAGAAAAAAAAAACCAACAAACCACAAACCCCGTAATTTGTTATAAAGTTATTTTGGGAAAAAAGAAAAAAACCCCGAAACCAACTACTATAAAGCTTCTTCCTTTCTGTGCATGAATACAAATAAATGCCTGGCTGTACAGGTAGTCTGCAAATGGTGCAAGTACAGCATGTGCTCATAGGGTGTGTGCCTGGCAGAAATGCACTTTAAGAACTGTCTATAGACACGGTGTTAATTTCAGTAATACTTTCAGCTAGAGTGTTAAGTGCAGTCTGCTTACTGAAACATTTGGAATCTGCACTGCTGAGAATGTGACCTAAAAAAGTTGCCTTTAGACTTTTATATAACCCCATCTTGACCTGGCTGCATTTCAAATGAAGTTTTCAACAGTTTCATGTGAGCAGCAGGGAAGGCTTCAGACTGAAGGACAGCAAGTAGAGAAATTAATTGTATAAAAAAGGGAGGAGCAAAAGGGTGGAATGAGGAAAACTTGAGAAGAGAATTGCTGTGAAACTTGGTGATGATGACAGTAAGATTATTCTTATTGTTTGGTTTTACCCTGGGCCCCGTAAAACTTTAATCCAGTCATGTGGGGAAAGGAAAGTAGATTACTGTAGAAATTATTCATACAAAAGAACATATGCTACAACATACATTCCTAGCAAAAGAGTTTGGGATCTGCACTCAGGATGTGCAGAATGGGAGCAAACATTTGTTTTTGTAAGGACCTCAGAAAGAAATACAAGATAATCCTCTTGAGATGGGAGGAGTATCACTGAGAGTATGAGTGTGTCTCATCATATGAAGAGTGGAGTGGTTACTTGTGTGTTGCAATGACCAGAATAATGAACAGTTGCTATGTTGCTAGAGAACAATACTGATTATTTTTTCTTTGGCGGTGATCTGTTGTTTTGTTGTTTTTTTTCTGTAGTGTTTTTTTTTTCCTGTCAGATTTAGAATCTGACACTACCACTGATAATTTCAGGGGTAAATGTAGCTGTAAAGAGCAAGAGTCTTTGCAGTTATATGAAATCCATAACAGGTTTTTCTACAAAAAAAATTCAACCAATCCAGCTTTTCATTTTGGCACAGACTCAATCATTAATTGGGTTTTGTTGCTGTTAGTAAATTGAGCAAGATAGTATTACGTTTTTTGAGGCAAGGTTATAGTTCCAAATAAAAGTCTGTGTTGAAGTTTCATTTGGGTCAGAAGTTGGTATTCATTCAAAGGAGATGGGAACATGTAAAATGAGAAAAGATAGTAAAATTCTTTAAAATGCTTGAGTGTCTTGGGCTCACAAAAGATTTGTGTTAGTGAAATGTCCTCTGATTTTTTGATCTGTACCTTTTGGTATAAGATAACTTCAAACATTGCTCAACCTTGGGTTTTTTGGTGACATTTTGCTGTAGCATTGATGGTCTAATGTGACTTACAGCTTTAATCCAATGACTTGCAGAAGCATGCAGAAACAGAAGGTCAAAATACTTTTTGGAGACAGAAATTTTGGCTCTGAAGTCCTTCTAGGTAGTTTTGGCAAATGTTCCCTGTGGTCTAGAATGCCACACTTAGATATGTGTTATTTGTATGTCGTGGATATAAATGATCGTACGTGTATACTGTTCCCAAGAGAGGCGTTCTCCGTGTCTTTTACAATGTCATTGACCTTTCTGACAAATACACGCTGAAACTGATGATTATTTCAAAGGATATAACTAATTACTCAATGTGGCAAAGAGAAATAGTATTTTTTTTTTCTCTAGGCATATACTTTTGAATAACCTTTTGGTAGGACAGTCAATGGTCAAAATGCTATCCTTCAATTCAGTCATCGTATTGCCACTGGAAGATCTCCTTGCAGTAGAGGACTCTTCCAAACTGCTACTTCCTCAGAACTTTTTTAATATGTTAACACTAGCAAGTGCTCCTTGTAAGTATCTTCTGTATGTGAATTGACAAAATGTCTTAATCACTTTCCTAGACTGGATTTTAGAGAAGGGGCCCTTTTGAAATGGCCTCAAGTTGCATCAGGGTAAGTTTAGTTTGGATGTTCAGAGGAAGTTCTTTACTGAACGAGTGGTGAGGCACTGGAACAGGCTGCCCAGGGAGGTGGTGGAGTCACCAACCCTGGACGTGTTTAAAAAAAAGTAGATCTAGCACTTGAGGCTATGGTGTAGTGGTTAGTTATGCTGGGATGAAGGTTGGACTAGATGATCTTCAGAGGGCCCTTCCAACCCTAACATTCTGTGATTCTGTGATTCTGTGACACTCTGAGCCAGCTGAGCTTTATGCTTTACGAGTCTGAAAATGACTTGCAACTTTTGTCATTGGCCAGCAAAGAAATTTGGCTTTTATTCTTCTTAAAGGAAGTCATATATTCTGATGACAGACTCAGAAGAAATGTGACCTCAGCTATGTATTTGGTATTTTCGTAGACAGAGGAGACTGATGCAGGATCTTACACTGGTCAAAGATAGGTTTAAATAATTAGGATCACAAAATGGCATTCATGAAATAAAGGTTTTCTTGGTGAGGTGCCAAAGATGTCATAGCTGAGATTTCCAGAGAAAGGTGAAATTCAGTCCTGTGGCATTTTTTTGTTTTCAGTGTATATAGGTTTCATGGGGAAATTTATGGGGCCATAAAGCTTCTGTATTCCAGAATTCTTCAGGATGTGTGTGCGCTCTCTCCCACACACACACGTGCATGCACGCATACCCACACTCTTCAGAAGAATCAACACAGCATGTCACATCAGTCTGGCAGGATTACGTTCATTAGATGTTCATTTTTGCTCCTGACCTCTACCCACCCCTTCTCCTTTAATTTTCATTGTGAAGAAACAGCTTTAATAGCAGGGTTATTCCTGGATTAGTTGAGCTCTTTAGCGTATTGTCTGTGGCCTTGTTTACCTTGCAACAATCATTGAGCCTGAGCTGAGTCCCATAGCAATGCCACAGAGCACAATGGCCTGACATGAGCAGAATAGGCACAAAACCTCAGGACTGTTAGCCTGGCATAGGGAATGGCAATGGCAGAATGCTGCTGGCAGCTTAATTGAGCTGGCAAGAGATTGAGAACTGCTGCCAAAAACACAGTGGAGACCAATTTCTGAAAAAAAATCAGAATGGCCTGCCTGAGGAAACTGCTGTGTCCATCTACCCTGTGATAGATACTGGGAGTGATCTCAAAGTCTAGTCCAATTGGTTGCAAAGAGCAAAAGAAAATAGCTCTTCAAGTTGCTGTCCAGTTGTGGACCTGGATAATGGGAGAAATGGTCTTCAGCACAATAGGGATCAATGCAAAGCTCTTTACTTAAGGGAAACACCTCCTATTCTGCCAGTTCCCTGCTCCTGGACCTAGAGGATACCACTGAAAATTTAGATCAGACAATTTTCAGTGAGGAGACCAAGGTGTGGATTGAGATTTGTTTTAAGATCTGGTAGCAACTGCAGAAATGTGGATGTGTATTTGGCCCATTTATCCCATTTCTGTTCTGAGCTGCAGTATAAATTTGTCCTGGAGCTGAATCATTACCTGTGCTCATAGTGTGGTTCTTGATCCTCCTATTTTTTTTTTTCATCTTTTTTTTCTTCTCTGTGAACTGTGCAAAAGGCCAACAGTTCAGAGTCAGGTTCTTGCATATTTCCTCCCTAATGTCCTTGAATCATTACTCTGAGAGTTGTGATTTGTGAGATGATTTAAAATTAGATTTAATGTTTAAATTTACAGCCAACCTCCCCTTCAAAATAGCCACCTGCTGTCATGAGTAAGATCCTCATAACAAGCCTATTTTTTTTTTATGTTGGGAAGTGAAAATGCTGATTCCTAGAATGGCTGATGGCAATTGTTAGTTATGCACTGAATTCTCCTTCGCTCTTGTCCCTCCAAATGTCATAGAAACAAAACTTAACTTCATTTTGTCCCACTGTGGATTTTCTTCAGAGAGGCTATTTGGATTTGACTGTGACCACAATACTCTTGGCAGGCTTATAATAGACCTATAAACTCTCCAGTTGTGAGCGGCTGTTGGATGAAAGCATTAGTTTAAAGAATAGTTTCAGGGTATTCGTAGAAAATTCTGAAAGTCATCTTACTCAGTGGATTTTCACACAGTGGGTTTTGCATCACTGTCACAGTTTCCCCCATTATTTCCCCATGTAATCCATTTGAGTATAAATCTTATTAACATATCTTTGTTTATAATTGTCTTCAAGGCAAAAATGTGGAAGAATTGCAGTTCCAGAATGTTTCAAATCCAAATAACATGACCAAAGGAAAGTCTGGAAAACAAGGGGGAAAACCAACACTGAGGCAAAAGAGAGGGCTCCTAGCAAGACGAGGGAGGGTACTGGACTCTCCCAGCACATTTGCTGAGCCCTGTCAGCCCCAGCCTGCTCCTCTGGGCTTCTCCAGCATGTCCACTTGCTGACATGCAAGTCTGGAGGGAGGGTGAGGAGTATTTGAAGCCACTCACAGCTACTGGAAATCTCCTGCTTGCTTCAGTGAGCTTCAGGTGAAGACCCTTCCTTACTGCAGGCTTCTGAGTGAACCTCCACTTCCAAACAGAAGAGATGGGTTTGGTTTAGGTCAGCACATTGTAGTGAATCACTCATCCACTTGTTGCAGCATGCACAGCAGAACTGTTTGTTCCAGAAAGGAGCCTAAACTCTAAATGCCAGATCCAGATTCAGCCTTTTGTGAAGTTCAGGAATGTTCCTGTCTTGCACCCAATCCCTTCCTTTTTGCCATAACCAGTATCTGTCACCCTCTGTCTCCAGAGAAGCAATGCTATCAACTAGCACTGCCACTGCGCATATCACAGGGAAAGCTAACAAACTCATAAGTCAAATTTTAAAAGCTCTTCATGTTGCCCAAGAGAATGCAACCAAAGCCCACACTCTACCCCTTCCTTCCCTGGCCAAAAGATCTCATTACAAACTGCTGTCTCAAATTGATTTCAAGCCTGTGTGAGTGGCTTTATCAGGCAGGACTTTGGGATGTTTTCAGTTTGCAGGCTATTTGTTTACTAAATCTTATAATGTTTGCCTTTTCTTTGAGAACAAGCTAAAGCTGGGAGTGTGAGTGTGCTGGGAGATGTAGTGCATCTGGCAGCTGCAAAATAATGATTCTCAGCCAATGTGTTTATGAAAGAACAAGGCAAAGAAGAAAAAGTTACAAAGTATATAGTAATAAACAGCATGGTTCCAGTGTTGTCCTTTTCCAAGCAACTGCTACAGTATGTGACATCTGTGCACAAACCATGGATTGGTATTAAACTTTCGCAGAACGTTTGACAGAGCTCTGCCTCTTATTGCGCTCTTCTGACCTTACACAAAGCCGGCTAGATTCATGTCTTGCTCATTTGCAATTTCTCGCTGTGAGATCAACATTTTTTATCATCAGCAACTAGCCCACATATTTTATTTCAGCGAAATCTGCTAATTTTTCTTCTTGGCAAAGTAACAGAAAATTGGCCTCAGAATTTGTGAAGAGCTAGAAGGGATAAAATTTTTGTGTGTCAGGGCACATTGTCCCTTTGACCCAAGTCTTTTAGTGGTGGAAATACAGACTGGCCCATCTGCACCAATACATCTCTCGTGCCACTTTTTGAACGTAACAAAGTCAAACCAAAAGCTTGATTTCCAAACCAAAGCAAAGAAAACTTTCTACAGTTCATCAACCTCCAGCGAGCCATCAGCATCTTCCAGGCACTTCAGTCAGACTCTGAAGGTCCTTCTGGCTTCAGGCATTTCTCTCTTTACCAGAGCTTCCTTTTCCTTGTTCATCATTTGGACAGACTTCCCTGAGTTTTCAGAAAGTCAAACTCACACATCCCTAGGAAGGAGGGCTGGGAGAAAGCATTTGCACATGATAGTCCAATGATAAATTAGTTGCTGAGGTGGTATAGAGACATTCTATTGACAATAACGTGATAGAATTTATTTTTTATTTGCTTTTCATTTATGCAATTCGGCTGGATGTAGCTAGGACAGATCCTTTGCAAATCATCAGTAAGTTCATGTCTGCACTAAAGACTGGCTGAAGGTCTGAAATGGGGCTTATCGTGCTCTGAAATGGGGCTTATTGTGTTTTTCTTTCACAGCTTTTGCGGTACCCTTCAGGTTAGATTACTCACTCGGGACATTTTTTCTGTTTCCCAGTCTATGGTATGTGTCTGCTTACTTTTAAATAAATGCTAAAGCTGTTAATGATCAGTCAGCTGCCAGTGCAAAAGTTCAAGTCCTGAAATGTCCTTCTCTCTGTCTATTGTCACTTTAAGTGGACTGGCGGAGTCTATAGTTTGTTACTGCTCTTTCTCAGTGAGACTTTAAAAATCAAAATGCATTCACTTGTGTTGAATGAGGCTCAGAAGAAATGTTGTCCTGGCAGTATTTTAGATGGAAGCTATTTTAAAGTCTATTTCCTTTCACTATCAGGCTCTTTGGCTTGTTAAAGTTAAATGTATATTCACTGACATACATGAAACGGGCTTGTCGTTTTCCTGCAGTCTCGTCCAGAACTGAAATGACCTTATGCTTAAGCTGTAGCATTATGCTCGAGTATTACCTAGGAACAGAGAAGATTATTTGGAAATGAACTCGTTGCAATATCTCTGCAGGTTTAAGAAGTACAAGAAATCTATGAAAGGTTAATTAATGTTATTCCATTCTGATATATATAATTTACTAGCATTGTTTTATATCCTGGAGGCAAAAATGTTTTTCTTTTTTTGTCATATGAAAGGCTTTCCAGAATGGATTAATGCAAGTCTTCAGTACATATTCATGAATCCTTGCTTCCCAAAGAGCTAATAAATTTATTTCTGGATTACATTCTCTCTGTGTGACAGCGACATCTGAACTACATCACAATGAAAATGCAAGAGTCAGAGAAATGACAGATGGAAATGACTTAGTAGATCTCTGAGTTCTTTCATTAGTGTGGCACAAGATCATCCTTCAGCATGTCACCATAATGCTGAGATCATTCATTTTCTCCTCTCTAGGATACTATGTTATATATAAAAAAATTAGACAATGAATTCCCTAAAGCTCAACAGGTCCCTCGAGTTTAGTACTCCCTTGAGTAGAGACAAGGCTTTGCAAAACTGAATGAACACAGCAAAACTAAGCTTTCCCAAAACAGGAGGCTTTCAACAAGTCAGATGACTAAAAGAACCTTCCCATAACCCCCCAAGATCCTTCTGCCTGCCAAAAATCCTCCCACCTCAGCTTCCCATAAACCTAAAGTGGCAAATAATTTAAAAAAATGTTTTCCATAAGAAACATTTCTTGTTTACTTAAATGTTGCAGAGTCAAATAGTCTTCCAGTTGAATTATCTTTTGAAGGGACATGTTTTCTTTCAAAGATCCATGCTAAATGGATTGTTACGCCTGTTTCCCAGCACAGTGCAAAGTTTTACCTGCTTCTGTTGTTACTTTCAGATTTCCTGATTTTACAAAGCGTGAAAATTGAAGATAATTTTTTATTATATGCCTGGGACTGAAAATGCATAGGCATCACTTCCCCTTTGAGTTCAGTATGGTTTAAAGCAAACTTTCTAAAAATAATTTAACTTGGCCCTCTACAAAATTGTTAATGACCTTCAATTCCAAATGAGTGATTCAGTTAGCAATGTTGGAGACCACAGGTATGAGACCAAAATGGAGTGGGAATCCAGCGGGTGCTGCCCTGTCTATTAACACTGCCTTGTAACAGTGCCTCTTGTAGGGCTAACACATGTTTTTCCCTTGGTGCTACAGCAATTTTTCCTCTGATTTTAAACAAAAGCATGATCTCAATTATTTGGCAAGTCCTTAAAGATGTTATTCTGCACTTAATAAGGAGAGGGTAATAATTCTGGTGGTTTTTTTCCACAGTTTACCATGACTAACTTCTGAGTGTAATCCCTGCATGAAACGCTAAGGCTCAGTAGAATGCATTATTTTTCCATACTACTGTGTCATGGAAAATGCCGTTACTGCACATTGTTAGGCAGTGCTGCCATCTTCCATACTGCCTTGTCTGCTTCTCACTGTTTAATGAATTGATTAGTGAATGATTTAAAGATAAGATATAAGAGCCCGTGCCATCTTAGAAGAAATGTGAATTGGTATCAACAGAGTTATGTTGTCATAATCAATTGATATGCTCAAAATTGTTTTTAGAAAATTGAAATAAAACCCTCTGTAGATCTTTCTCACTACTCAGCTCAGAAATAATTTCAGAAACATTTTCTGAGAGTTATCCAGAATAATTTTGAACAAGCAAAGAATCACTGAAATCAACAAGATAAATGCTATTGGAAAACTAATTAATGTTTTGAGCTGAACTAGATTCCACCCCCGCTCCCCGCAAAGGACAGAAAAACATAATGCAAGAAAATGAGGCAGTTTGCCTGCTTAGCATTCCACCGTTTCCAGAGCGCAGCAGAAATCTGATATACAGCTGACCTAGTCCCATGCTACCATATAGGGCCTGGTGGAACTGCAGTTCAAGGCTCTGCTCGGGTCTCTTGGTGCTCTGCGTTACATCCTTAGCCAATTCAGCAGCAGCATTACACATGCTCAAGAGGGAATCTCTGTGCAGCCTTTCTTGCTGGGGAGGATAGGCTGCCTCCTATGAGACCTTGCATGTGGGAGGAGTACACAAAAGAATAGGATGATTCAGAGTCCTTAGAGAAGCAAAGTGTAGCAGCAGACTGATTGCTGGAGCTCTGTCTAGGCAAACTGAGTTCGGTTCCCGATATGGCCATGCAAAACCGTAGCCAGCTTGTTGATGATCTTTGTGTCAGACCTGCATTTGACTTCCAGCTGTTACTGTGCTAAGAGCCTGTAGGGCTCTCTTTGTTGGAGGGCAGAAGACAAAAACAACTAGCCAATCCCAAGTTTTGGGTCAATCCAATTGCCATAGTAATAGCAGCTCTTTGTTTTTTACGTTAAAAAGTTTGGCGTAGTAGTGTCTTTTTGTCTTCCTCCCCTCTTCCCCCCTTTTTTTTCTTTTGAAAATTAATATTAATAGAGCATGTCAATATTTCCATGTACTGTTTGGCATTTGCAGTTTAACATCAGCCCTTCTGTCAGCTTACACTTCCAAAACTTGAATATCGGCACTATCATAAAAAAGAAGGTGAGGTTACAGGTTTTCTTGAGGATGTTCAATATCAAGAGGCTCATGAAAAGTTCCCACAGGAATTTCGACCCTTTTCTGGTTCAGTAAATTTCTCCTTGTGCTTTTGCAAGGTCTCATATTTCTGGCAAAGCTGTCAATGAACAACATCTGTTTGCACCAGTGCCCATTATCCTGTAAAATACTTCTGGTTATTGTTTTATGGCTTGCCCATTTTTATGCCATGTAAAAAGCAGAAGGATAACTGTAGATACCCCAGAGTCTGTCACGTGGTATGGTAATACCAGAAAGCTATAGGATTTCAACAGAGGAGATAAAAGAGCTATAGATCAACTTATATGACTAGAATAACCATTTTAGGTATTATAATTGATTTCATGGCTGTATAGAAAAATTAACTGCAGATATATTTTTCTATATTTTGATGATTTGATATATTAAATCAGCCTATAGCATCAGGTGAGTCAGTATTTTCATCACTATTTCAATCAGAAGATGTTAATAGATATAATAAGCCAAGGTACAATTTCTGTTGTACTGGATCTAGGTTTCTGCAGTTTCCACTGTGACTCCAGCTGAATCAGCTGAGAGTAAAACATAACACCTCCAATACTACAGTTTTGCATATGGATTTAGTTTTGAGGTTTAATATTGAGGGCGAGCAATGTGACTTCTCAGTCTTTTCTGAGTTGGTAACTTATTTAATGCAGGAGATGCTTTTTGTGTTCCCTGAAGTAGTAACTGTGGGACTAACCAGTGCGTTGTGATTCTCCAATTTTTAAAAGATTAAGACAATTTAAAATTTGATACTAGATAATTCTGGAAATTCTTAGTTTTATTTTCATTTTCTGTGAATGTTCTTCATAGTGACACTAGATGTTTTAGGAGGTCTAATCAGATCCAGCGATCTAGATCTACATTGATTAAATACTCCCATCGAAAAAGTAAAAACTATTAAAGAGCTTTACAAAGAATTTAAAAAACGAGTGAAAACCTAGACAGTGGTAGAAGCAGCATTAGTTTTAGCACATGAGTAAATATTTGCTGAAGAAAAATTCCTTTGCATTTGTTCTCATTGATTTTTGTCTGGTTTGAACAAAAGACCGAGTCTGGTAGCTTTGATGTTTGTTGTATGTTGACCTTGGCATCACTAATTCCTTGATGCTATGGGAAAGTACCTGCATGTCAGAGGTGGAATTTTACCTGCTGGTGTGAGAGTCTCCAGGGTACATTCTGAGGTCCCTCAGATATCCTTCTGTCCTAAGGCAAGCCAATGGTTGCAGAAGAGAAAGTATCAGGAGAAACATGAGACTTGTAACTCAGGTGCCTTCTAGCGTATCATCTTTCATCTAAGACAGTATTTGGGGATTTCACATATGGAACCTCTGAATAAGCACAAGCAAATTTTAATAAAGGAAGAACTTTAATGGCCATTGCACTATGAATAATCTGTTATCAACAAATAGTAAAAATGAGACTAGCCATTGATCTCTTTAAAGTTGACTGCACAAGCCCTCATTTGAATGGACAATGTGCTGGGCCATGGTGTGATTCTGAACTGCCAGGAGCTGTTGCAAATGTGTTGAATAGGAGGCTGAACAGGCCGATACAAATCCTCTTTCCCCACCAAGGTGCAAAGTCTAAGAGGAGCAAAATCCAACTTTAGCCAATGACTGGCTGGCTGGAGAAGGAGCCCTCAGAATCTGTAACATCAGCACCATCTCACACACCATCAGCAGCAGCCAGAGCTGCAGTTGGAGAACCAGGTGTACCACAAGGTCCAGAAGGCAAAGTTTAGGGCAGAACCAGGGTGTAGGATAGTGTCAACGAGTTGATTTGTCAACTCAATGGATAGCTAAGGAGTTCAACAGGGCGGTCTGCCTATCCCTGCCTTCTACCCCAGAGATTTACTTGCAAGGAGTACAGTCAGCTTTGCATGTTCTTAGACGCATTATGGACTTGGAGAGACATGAAGATAGTGAATTCGAACTTAGCAGCATTGTTGTGTTTTTCTGGCAAGTCTTTTCTTAATCAGTATAAATGATTTCCATCTACAGCAGAATTGAATCCAGACCAGAACAGAGGATCTCAGTCTGCTGATTCTGTGGGAGGGCTCAGATTGGGATGTGGCTCCAGCCTTTTTGGCTTAAACCCATTTCTTGTCTGTGTTGTGGTTTTATGAGTTGATATAGCAAATATGTGACATTTGCTCTACTTTTTTTTCTCTTGGAGTTTTTAGAGAGACGAGAGTTCCCGCTCTAGCATAAGGCAGAAAGCAACAGAGCAAGAAGAAGTCTGAATAATAACAGGCATTCTGTGCAGGAATCTCCATGCCTGGAGAACAACAATTATTTGTAGCCTCCTAAAGGTTAAGGATGTGATGGATGTTAATGCATAGATATTTGTGGTTGTTCATGAAATAGTCCTTTTTGAGGAAGAGCAGAGACACAAACATCATTTTTGCCACTGGATATGGCCAAGCTAAGAAGTCCCTTTCTGTATCTCAGGAGTTTCTAAAGGGACAGCATTACTAGCACAAAGAAGCAGTCTTGCTAAAGAATCTCAGTACAGTAATAGGAAAGATCAGATTGAGTTCAGAGAAGTTCTTTCTGGTAGTTATTTAGAAACATGAAAATATCATCTAAGAAGAAAGTTTAGAGATTCTTTATTGGACACCCAATCCTGGTGTTTTCAGTCAGATGGAGATCCAACTTGGTTATTAGGAGTTTAGTGCTTAGAGACCACTGATGCCATCCCTCCATCTGGGGCAGCACAATCTCTTTAAAAATACATTTCCTAGGCAACGTATCCATCTGGTCACAACCACAGAGAGGAAATAGTTTGGATTCCGAAGAAAAGCTTGAAGTATGAAAAAATAGCAGGCTGCCTACTGGTGTGCTATGAAATTGCAAGTGGGATTCATCACACATCACATCTAGGTTTAGGCAACCATAAATTATGCATCTAATCTAATGTAATCTAGTTGCCTGGGCATCTCTTCTGTACAGTAGAGAGAGATGGACACTTCCAACAAGTGACTCATCTCTTTGAAAAAATAGTGCCTAAGCAGGCTGGAAGGATTTACTTTCTGGGTGGTCCTGTCTATTTGCAGTGGTAGTAGAGGTAACATGGAAAACTCATATGGGTTAGACACTGAGATTTTAGATGAGCTGAATCCCTCCCTGTATTTCTTCCCATTGTGGTGTGGAGAGGCAGGGCCTTGGTTGATACAGATGCTGTGGGAAGTATTAAGTTGAACCTAGCAAGTCAGGAGTGATAGTCTAAACGTTTGTGCATCAAGGTCTGAGATACCGTATATTTCACTTAAGAAGTCAGAGCAGGTAAGCAGGAAGTGCCATGCTGACATGTAACACACTCTTGTCTGGGCAACAGGAACCTTATCTGACCACTTAAAATTCCTCAGAGCCATGCAGCTGTTACAAGTATAGTGGTTAAAAGCAGTGCCATGTCTACTAGATAACTTGATTTCTGAACTACTTACAATACCTTTATGTTGTGCTTTTTATGGATTTTTTTGTTTGTTGAGCTTGTAATATTGCCACCCATGTCCCCTTGGTGGACACAAGTTGTCAAACGTTACCAATTTCAGGGCCAGTCCACAACATTGTTTCAATAAACAGGGCATTTATGCAGAACTCAGGCCTTTGTGTGGTTTTGGAGTGGAAGGAACAAGAAAAGATGGGTACTGAAGAGTCTGATTTTCTTGACTTTTTGTATTTCTTTGTAATAAGCAACAGGTGAGAATTCATCCCTCCCGTTTTCCCCAGAGTATTTGAAATACAAACAGAATCAACGTTTCTTTTTTTCCCTCCAGAATGTTTTTCCTTTGCTGTTTTATTTCCTTCATGAGATGTCAGAAGCAATTAAGAAGAAGAGAAGTTGGAATACTTCCCTTTTGGCCAGAGCCAACTTCACTCATGCTACAGTGACCTGGCTCTAATTGATACTTTCTTTGCTGCCAAATATTCCAGATAGCCTTCTAAATTCAGCAAAGAAGTACCACAGTGTGTGTATCGGCCTCTTATATGCTTCTGGTGCATCTGCTCTGTTATACCTGCCTAAAACCAACGGCAGCATTGAACTGCGGCAGTTGAAGGGTTTGTTAACACTGTAGCACGCAGAACCAATCTTATGGAGATGTTATGCACAACACAAAGAAATAATGCTCAGCTACGTATTTCAACCTTCAAGCCTCTACCAGTCTTCATACACTTGCATGTGTCTCTGTGATTCATTGTCATGTCCTGAGAATGGGGTTCAGCTTTATTGCATATTTTATGTTATGTTGAAGCTGAGGGAATGGTTTCCCCTCATTTTGATTGCTTGGATTCTTTGGACAGGGACTGAAAGGCAGTGGAGAAAGGTGCATTAATAATTTTACTGCTAACAAAATAAATAAAAAGTACTTGAATAACATTGCAGGGAAGAAAATAGACAATGCTATTTCTGAAGTAAATGTGAATAGATACTATCTTAGTTCAGGGTATACTTTTCCAGTAGCTGGTAGCTGATAAAGAAAGGAATTTTCCTCCAATATATAATGGAAAACATCATTGTTAGTTCTGAGTTTGATCAGAGTTCTGTTTTATTTTCTTCCTAAAATGCTCATTAAATATAATTTTATAAAAATAAATTCTGATTTTGATTAAATGGGAGGGAGCCGTTGTTTTTTCAGCTGAGTTTGTACTTTTTAGCTTTCACAACAGAAAATATTTCCTTGGTTTCTCATATAATTTTGAGGAAAACCACCTTTTCCAAACAGATGTTTTGAGGGCTTCAAACAGATAAAATATGACCAGAATGTCCATTAAAATGTTTGGATTCCAGAATGGTGCTACACAATTACTATGCTATTACCACTTTATAACATGATAGTATTTGTTGAAAATTGTTCTTATGTAGCGTTTTAAAGACACTAGATTTGAGGATTTATTATAAAATAAAGGATGTCCATACATATTTTACTTAATCCCAGGAGGGGATTAACACAGTAACACAAGTATATGAAATATTAAGAATAGCATGAGAAGTAACTTGAAAAAATAGAGTGTCTTGCCCAGCCTTTCACTTTAAAGTGTAATAGCCAAAGGACGGGAGCACAGTAAAATAATATTTTTATGTCAAAAGTACTTTGGCATCTGTTCTTTATTGATGAGAATAATATTTATTGCCATCTGGATTTCCTAATTCACTTTTCTGATATTGCTTATCTAGGGTTGCCATAGGACACAAATAGCTGGATTAAATTCCATCATGTTGTGTCACTGTGACTCATTTATTTTCCCTTATCTATGAAAAACTCTTGTAAATAACATCTTTTTTTTCCCTTTCTGAAGTACTTTGCTCTCTTGCAGAAGAAATCTGGTCTGTCTTTCAGTCTCTCCTTCACTCTCTCTCTTGTACCTCTTTTTGTTCCTTTTCATTATTTTCCTCTCTCTCTTTCACATTCCCTCTTGCTTTTCTTATTTTTACTCCTATTTCTCAGCCTAGCAATTGCTAAGTAGCTTTATAGATATGTTTTTGCCTCATCTGTAGGTTCTAAATATATGTTTAATATTGCCTGAATAATAATTATAATGGATTTTATAATGGGAGAGATTAGTTAAACTTCATTTAAGCTTCCAAAGTGAGGTTTTAGTCCACTTAATTCAGAAACTTTGACCTGATGACATTGGGACAGGGCTTTATGGCTGATTCCCTAGAACTTCATAGGTACATGAACATGTAAGGGGTGGAACATTTTATCATTATTAGGATGCCTAATGTACTGGCTGTCTTCAAGCTTTTGTAGAATGTCTGAAGCCCAGTAGTCTTGGATAACATTGTAACACCTACATGCAAAATAATTGAAGAAATATGATTTATTACTCAAATCTAAAAAGTTGTAAGTGCTATCTTGACCATATTTCTTCTCTACTAGGTCAACATTGATGACTGATGTTTTAAAAAATTGTTTTACTCTAGAATTAAATCATACACACAGCACTTTCGTTGAAACTGTGGTAGTTTTTTTCACAATCTGGGTATTTTAAGAGTATCAATGCAGATGTAGCTGGAAGTTTTTCAAAAATGTAGATTCAAATCTGCCTCAGATTTTGGGTCAGACCACAGTGTGGGCATTTTGTGCATATTTATTTGAAAAACGCTAGTTTTTCATTGCCAATGGCAAAAGCTAAAAGGAGATTCCTTGTTTGTTTCATGCGAGGGGACTTCTGACAATCAAAATTTTTATTGTTCTACTGCAGAGTCTTAGTGTTGTACAGATACTTTGCTTTCAAAAGTTTTACTCAAAGTTTTGTATGGTTTTACTTGTTCAAAGCAGCGTGCAACATATTGCCACAAACATAACAGGTGCTATTCTAAATGTTCAGAAGTAATTTTTAATGTAATATTGAGTAAAGAGACATTCCTTTAGGTCAGCTGCTACAAAACAGGGGGGAAGACTGAACTTGGGGCAGAAATCCTTGATTGCAGTTTGACTGTCATCCACACTTAAGAGGTCCAGCTCATCTGTGGTGCTCTAAAATCCATCTGAATCTCATCTAACCTTCCTTGTAACGGTCCCAAGGCTGTGTCTCTGGAAATTACCCATACAGGGACAAGCGCACCTATCGCAAAGCAACAGGCCCAGTGTCTCTGCAAGAGGCTCCTCTCTGGGCTGTGATGGGAGCTGGGTGTTACCACTGAATCCTAAGGCCACCAAATTAAGTATAAAATATATTAAATATTAACACAGAGAGGGAGCAGAACGCAGGATTAGCGCTGGGGCTGTCCATAGAAGTCAAAGCACAGAGGATGTGGACACACTTGGGCAAAGCCAGGCTGAGTGATTGTCTAGGGAAGAGATGGAGGAACTGACTGGGGAGACAAACAGATCTAGGCGGGTATACATTGCTGGTATGCCAACAAGAACAAACTAGTGTTATCTAGGTCATTGTAAGGGATCAACAACTTCATATTGGGTAAGATAGCAGCTGCTCAGCTGCTGCATCCTAGGTGCAAGCTACGCAGGATTTCTCTTTGGAACAAATAAATGTAAGCATGCATGCAGGAGCTGGTATTAGTGTAGTCTACTGCACGTATGGAAAACTGGTATTAAAAATGGGAACTAATTTCTGTCATCAGCTGTGGAAGAGGAAAGGAAAACAAGAGAACTTGTGGAAATACATGCACATTAGTGTGCTTTTTCTTAAATTATCACTAGCATTACAGTGTTTTCAGAAGCAGCCGACAATTCTAAAATTACCACTGGCCTAACAAATATTTTCTACCTGGGTTGTGACAATATTCAGTCCAGAGAACTTGCAAATTCTGTTGAAAATGTGGGTCCAGCATCTGACTACCATGGATGGAAAAGGGGAAGGAGTGTTGCAAAGGCACGTCAATGGTGGTTCTGTGCAACTTCCACCTAGTTCAGCATCCTGCTTATACTGGCCTGACTTTTACTTCACTCCTGGGTAATGATGCTGGAGAACATCTCATGAAGCAGAAACTGGAAGCACTCTCTCAGGTTTCTCAGCAGTGTGAACCTCCCCTTTGACATGCTTTCACTGGTTGCTTACTATCCTGTTCAGTTGTTAAATTTATGAGATGATGAAGTAGTTCCTTGTAGAATGATGCTTTCATATTGGCCATTTTGTTCTGCTTGGCTCTCTGACAGGTGATGTCACATGAGGAGAATCTGGAACAGGGAAATCTAAATAAAATTCATAATAGTGCTTCATTAGAAAAACAGAACTGGATTGAGGTTAGATTTTTGAATGGTATAAACTGAGCTACAATCTATGGCTTACAGTCTTCTCTGTACACAATCTACAGTATACAAGACCTTTTTTGTTTTGCTTGCTGCTGCACTCAGATGTTAATGATACTTATCCCATTGACCATAGACATGCACACATTTGAGAACCTGAGAACATGATGATTCAATGTTTTTTGAGTTGGTTTTTTTGTGTGTGTTGAGGTTTGGAGGGTTTTGGTGTGGTTTTGTGCAAATTGAAAGAGCAGATGTTTCTTCTAAGTAAAATCTATTAACTTTTAAGACTAGAAGAAAACATTAACTGACAGTCAGACATGGGGCTGCCCAGGTCCTTTCAAAAAATATAATCCTCTTTCCCCAAAGAATATACACATATAAACAGTAAAAGGATCAGTGACTGGCCAAACCGGGTGCAGGTACATATTTTATCTTTATGTTATATCTAAGAGATACTGAAATATGTGTTTGTTGTTACAAGGATGAGAGCAAGGTTGTTTATTGGTTAGGTTACTTTGGGTTATTTCTGAGAGTCAGCAAAGTAAACAGAAAAGTCTGTTAATATGCTCCTGTAACAAGATTACTATGTAATGCCACGGCAAGGATTTACGGCCATTTCTTAGGACATTGTAAGCATTGTAAGCCAAGCAATGGCTACTTGATATTTTATTTATGTTCTTTATATTGCTTTGACATCCCTACCTGACAACTGGTTTTACTTTTTAACCTTGTCACTGACTTTTCTAACTAACATTGAATTTTTTTTGAGACCCGAGGTTTTTTCATGGGTTTGAACATATGCTAATGTCTTTGGTGCTGCTTAATGAGCTCCTCTAGGAAAATGAAAGATATTGGAAAGAAAGAAAGAAATGAAGGACTTTTTTCCTGGGAAATCATTACAGTCACAATCATAGTCAGAGTCCAGCTTCCCTGCAGCCTCTTTTGAAACCTGGGACAAGGCTCCTGAGAGGATCCTGCAGTTAATAGAGACAGAGCTGGAATGCTGAGGGGAGCACTCTGCTGTCACCACAGTGTGTCATGCTTGACAGCAGAACAAACGGAACAAGAGCTAAGGATTTTACTCAGGAGCTGCAGAGATCTGTAGTTAATATGAACATTTGTATGTACTGAGGAGTGCTTGTCCGCATAAGGAGTAGAAATGGGCATTTCAGCATTTATTCAGTTTGGCCCCCAACAGAAGTAAACATAATATTTTACTTCTTTAATTTCAAAACCAGAGAAATATATTCTGGAGAGTTCTAAGCCCTACATTCTGACATTTAAGCTCTGCATTCAAATGTTAATTTCTTTCCAGTCTGAGTACAACCCTTAAACTATGTTTCAAGACATCCTTTTCTTTGAGCATCCGGTGCACTGGTCCCTACCTATGCAATAACTATAAGAGTAAGCAGCACACAGGGAAATGCCACTGAGCAGACTGGTATAATATTTCTTCTAAGCCTTTCTTAATGAGAAAAATTGTCTCACCAATTAAGCTTTGAGGAAAAGCAAGAATTCAACCTTTCTTTTAGCTTTATGACATATCTTAGTAAAATAAGCACAAAAGTAAGCGTTCATTCTCTTCAGAATGTCTTTTATTACTTGTAAAGGTATAATTTCCTATCTTGGATTACATCACAAAACAAAGCCAGGTTCAGATGAAGAGCTATTAAACATTCAATTTTCCTCTTCTTAAAATCAGAGCAGAATGGGTTACAAGGGACCTTTCCATAATGACAGGCTAAGGACATACTCTCAACTCACTGCATGGAATCTTGGCAGAGACTTTCCAGGAGTACTTCTGTGAGCTAGTTCTGTTCTTCCATGAGAGTATGTAGGATCAGGAAAGAAAATGTACAGGAATCAGTTGTGTGTATAAGTAGCAGTAGAGATTGTTGCAAACAAGATTTCTTCCCTAGTGTTGATGTATTAAAACTCCATCCAGTGTGCCAGATTTTTTTTTTGCTGGAACTTATTTGGAGTATTCTGGCAGATCACTTTAGTGTCAAGTCACTAATATTTTAATATCAAATCCTAAAATGCTTGAAGACTTTAAGATTAAAGCTAGTGGATCTTCTGAATACACACTTATTGTACTTCTTCGAGTTTATTTCCAAAGTTCTTGTTAGAGCCTTAGTGATTAAAAGCTCACCTTGATGCTGGGTTCTACTTCCATGACAACACCAGGGAACAACAACAGCAGTACTTTCTGATGGATGAGGAGGATCGGATGAAATAACATCCAACATAAGAACTGACACCCCTCCCACCCACCCCAAAAACACAGGGAAAAAAAGAATGAAAAAACGTTGCTGCTTTTTTCCTAAGCTTTCAAAAGTATGATCAACTATTTTCTTGTTTGTTTTCAAATATAACTACTAGATGTGGTGGGCTAGCATAAAACAACCTGTTTCTAACATTTCTAGCTTGGCTTTGTAAGGTTTCTATCTCAAGAAAGGGCATTATTATTGTGTTGGATTTTTTTAGGCTCTGCTTGGAACTCCCAGCTACGAACCAAACACAAAGATATTACAATGTAGTTCAGACATCAGGAAATAGGAGAAGACAAAAATGACCCTAGCTTCAGGTACCAAAAATGACTTTTGGAATTCAAAGCTCCACTGTGATTTTCTGTCTGCTTGTTGGAGTTCAGACATTCCCCTTCTACCAGTGTGTTAGCAACGTGTGCTGGTGTCCATACAGTTGCTCCCGCTTGCCCTGCGCCTGCTTGTTTTGGCAGTTTTGATGGCAGAGAGCTCTGGGCCTCTTTCATGTGGTTTGTGTCACATGTGCTGCTGTGCGAGACACCCGCAGCTCTTCGGGAGCGTTCGCCGCTTGCTGCTTCGCATGCTCTCTGGTACGCTTCCTCTGCAGATGGCTGTCCTGGCTCCCATGGCCCATATGTTTTTTTTCAGTTTCTTTTAATGTGTGTACACCCACCCCATGCAGTTCCAATGAAGTATGTGTTGTTGATTTCCTCTGCTGTCCAGCTCTGAAGCTTTAGGTCTAGGGAGGGAATCACTGACACTAAGTGCAAGCATGATCCTGAACACAACCTGCCCTTTTCCTGGGATGCTTATTCTTATCCCTCTTGGAAGTGTGGAAGTCTCCACTTGTTCTGTTTTTAACCTTGTAGTGACTAATTTTAGCTATCTTACCACCAGGCATGCATTGTCCGTGGCAGAAGGTGGATGAAATATCCTCCTAAGGCAGGCATCTAAGATAGGTGGACAGATTTTCCTCTCTCAGATGACTTCTATTTCTTTCCCCATTGACAGAGGAAGCCTAGATGACAAACTTAGGCTAATTGGCCCACTTGGAGATAGCAATATCTAGGTGAGATATATCCCTCTCCAGGGACCCAGCCTTCATGGTGGTATGCACAAATGCTGTATGCTTGCAAACTGCTGGTTGGGATTTTGTTCATCAAGTAATCTTCTTATCAATACTTTCCATACTGCCTTCCTCATGAGGACAGAGCAGACTGTTGAGTGTCAGCAGAGGGGCATGTGAGTAGAAAAGATAAGAACTAAGAGCTTCCTTACAAGTGTGTCAGTTCCAGACCCGTGTAAGGTATTTCTTTGTTACATGAAACAGAGTAACAGACTGGCCTAGGTAAGAAGGGCAGGGTATTGGTGAGAAATGTGGGCGAAAACCCCCCAATCTGTCTGATAAAGAGAAAAACCCTGGTACAGTAGAAGGGCAAACTCTGATGCAGAATATTTCAAATGCAGGTGGGATATATAGCAATTCCCACAGCCAGGACTAGAAGTGGAAGGTGAGAAAGTTCAGTTAGTGGTCCCCTTGATTTACTTCCTTAAAAAGCTGAGTGTGTGCCACATGCTTATTTATACCAAGAGCTATTCATTTCCTATCAAGACTGATGTTTTCATTAACAACTCTGCTGTTTTCATTCAAGAACAAAACTATCAGAACCCAGATACTGATGGTAAGTTTAAAGCATTTCTGCAGATTTCATGAGATTTCTCCACAATTTTTTTTTCAGAATTTGTACCAATTTCTATATTTGAAGATGTGCATTAGGTAAACT
The DNA here is from genome assembly GCF_000703405.1 of Apaloderma vittatum. NCBI lineage: Eukaryota > Metazoa > Chordata > Aves > Trogoniformes > Trogonidae > Apaloderma > Apaloderma vittatum. The sequence continues at coordinate 12,755 of NW_009707625.1, read as the reverse complement.
AACCAGCTATATCTGTGAGAAAGAAGGCTTCCTCACATAAGAAGCAAAAAGTTGCTTTTGGTAGAGCTGTTAAAATATTCCGGATTTTTTATATCCTGAAATAGTATTGAGTAGATCACATAAAATAGTAGCAGCAGCAAGGTTTTTATTTTGGCTGTTGTACAGCAATAAGAAAAAGCGTACAGATACAGGCTACCTCTCATTTTCCTTAGGATTAGCAACCTGATCCTGTGTATGAGCTGTATGTGGTAGTCCCTGTGATGCCAGCGGGAGCTCTGCACATGGACCAACTGCACAATCCAGTCCCACATGTCGGACATGAGGGCTGTAGTGAAGGAGATTTTAAAACAGCAAGGTTGTTACCTGGAGAAAACACTGGCATTGCCCTAACGCTGCAAATCTGTAACTGTAGCAACATACCGCCAAGAGTACAAGACAATAAATGTGAATCTGTGAGATGTGGGAGAGACGACAGGCTTGGAAAAGTGGTTTCTATCATTGCTCTGGTAAGAGCAATGACAGTAAAAGAGGTGTGATACATGTAAGGGCAGATTTATACTGCTTCATGTCCAGTTTGGTCTGTATCCATCTCTTAGGAGTTTACTCTATGAAGCTGTTGAAAAAAATTCCTGCATAGTCTGAATTATATGTAAGGATCCACTCCTATGCTCAGGCAGCATCCTGTTGCAGTCAGTCACAGTCAAGCCAGTAAAAAATGCAAGACTAGACATGTAATCTCCCTCTAAAGAATGCTCTTTATTTCACTGAAAATTGATTAAAAATAAAATAAAAACTAGTATTCTTTGCCACTGGCACCAGCTCTATAGGGCATCAAAGCCCTGACTGCTCGTAATCTCTAGACATTTCCTGACTGACTGCAAAGGTCATCTTGGAGTGAGCTGGGGAAACTGAAAAAGAGTTATCTGAAGGCCAGATAAGGTGAAAGTTGCTGTGACTAAAGTTCAAGTTTATTTACATAGAATAAAGAGAAAAGTAAAAAGTTTGCTGACTTTTATTTTAGAAAGCTTTGGAGCAGTTTGTGTAAAACAATGAAAGTTGAATAAAAGGAAGTGGAATGTACAGTGATATAATAGAAATAGCAGTAAATGATTGTCGCTGTCAATCTTTATTTTTTCATTGTCTGTCTCATTCTAACCCAGACAGCAACATCTGCGATGTTGCTGCTTTTTTTCTAGCTTAGGAAATCTTTGAGGTTGTGACCTCTTTTTTTTCCTGTTGGAAAAATTTCTTAGCACAGTCTTGCCACTGTGGAAGGAGCATAAAAGCTCTATACAAGCAGTGAAATTAAGGAATCACAGAATCGCCTAGATTGGAAAAGACCTTTAAGATCATGGAGTCCAACCATTAACCTAACCACTGACAAGTTCTTGACTAAACCTAAGCACTATGTCTACTCTTAAATACCTCCAGGGAAGGGGACTCCATCACTGCCATGGGCTAGCCATTCCAATGCCTGACAATCCTTTCAGTAAAGAAACTCTTCCTAACATCCAATCTAAACCTCCCTTGGCACAACTTAAGGCCATTTCCTCTTCTCCTAGCACTGGTTGCTTGGGAGAAGAGACTGACTCCACCTTGCTACAACCTCCTTTCAGGTAGTTGTAGAGAGTGATAAGGCCTCCCCTCAGCCTCCTTTTCTCCTAGCTGAACAACTCAAGCTCACTCAGCTGCTCCTCGTAAGACTTGTTCTCAAGACCCTTCACCAGCATTGTTGCCCTTCTCTGGACGCACTCTAGTAACTCCATATTTTTCTTATAGTGAGGGACCAAAACTACTCAAGAATCATAGAATCATAGAATGGCCTGGGCTGGAAGGGACCTTATAGATCATTTAATCTAACCTCCTTGTCATGGGCAGGGACACCTCACAACTAGATCAGGCAACACATGGGGACCGAACGGGTTTTGAACGTGCGGCCTTGATGTTATCAGCATCACGCTCTAACTGACTGAGCTAACCGGCCCCCTAAGATGTGACCTCACCAGTAAAATCACTTCCGGGGTCCTACTGGCCACATTAGTCCTGATACAGGCCAGGATGCTGTTGGCCTTCTTGGTCACTTGGGCACACTGCTGGCTCATGTTCAGCTAGGTGTCGACCAACACCGCCAGGTCCCTCTCTGCTGGGCAGCTTTCCAGCCACTCCTCTCCAAGCCTGCAGCATTGCTGGAGGTTGTGACCAAAGCGCAGAACCTGGTATTTGGCCTTACTGAAACTCATACAAGTGGTCTTGGCCCATCAATCAAGTCTGTCTAGATCCTTCTGCAGAGCCTCCCTACCCTTGAGCAGATTATCATTTCCACCCAGCTTGGTGTCATCTGCAAACTTACTGAGAGTGCACTTGATCCCCTTGTCCAGGTCATTCATAAAGATGTTAAACAGGACTGGCCCCAGTATTACCCTGGGGAACACTACTTGTAACTGTCCACCAACTGAATTTAACTCCACTTACCACCACTCTTTGGGCCTGGCTGCCCAGCCAGATTTTTACCCAGCAAAGTGTATGCCCATCCAAGCCATGAGCATCCAGTTTCTCCAGAAGAATGCTGTCGGAAAGTGGGAAGTACAGATTCATGTAATTTTATTTTCTAGTTTATGTTTATAACCTAATCCTCAACACTAAAATAATCTTAGATTCTCCTGCATTACTTACAGCATCCTGCAGACTAGTGACATCACGTCTACTGAATATTTTGGTCACAAACTCTCTGCTGATTGGCTCATTATCTACTGCCAACAAGAATACAAGTAGCTGAATTCTGCTTGCCAGTCTCTCCCAGGGCACTAATGTGAGTCCCTCTCTTCTATCCACTTTAATGAATTTTGTAAAACTTTATCTGTCTTTAAGATGTCCACTCCGTGTTCAAACTTGGCTGAAGATGGCCAGAAGGTTCAAAAGTTCCTGGGGCAAGTGAAGAAAGACAGTGAAATACCTTGATCACTTAGTTGTCCCTTCTCTGGAAAACCAGACCAAAAAAAAAACCAAACAGACCAAAAAACCCAGACTTGTATCTCACATTGCAGATTTGCAGGTGATCTTGACCATGGGTTACAGGTGATTTCAGTAGATACTGCTAATGAGCTTGAATGTTCGGTCATCATTCTTGGGCCACAAATCAGTCTTGTCCAGAGAAGCCTGGTCTCTGCAGTAATATAATTGGCTGTATATGAAAAAAAGAATGGACTTCTGATTTTGAAAATCTTATGTTGCAGGATGATACTGAAACGAATAGACAAAAATATAACCAAAACATTCCAAAGTTTGTACATTTTCACTGGATTATAGTGTTGTCATTCTGTTTTAATAACAAAAGGATCCTTGCATTGAAACATATATAATAACGCAAATGAGAATGATAAAATTTCTGTATTTTATTGACTATTTATATATTTTTTAACATGAATCAGCTACAAAGGAGGAAAGGACTCCAGTATTCTTGCATGTTTGTTTGGACTACTGTGATAACTACAATTTAAACCATCACCTTAGGACAAAACCTGTTTTGAGTCTTCAGAGAAGCAAAGTTCAGCAGTTTCTTTTCACACAGGAAATTACTGTTTTAAGGGATAATATTAGGTATTAGGAACCCTAATTGCTGGATAATTCCTTATTTCATTATAACTTTCTTTGTAGGTTTTCGGATTCTGTTTGGAAATAATCCTCAAATTTGATGGGGGTTTGGAGCCAGAACTGATAAAAAGGGACACCAAAGATAGTTCAGATAAGGTATGCTGGTGAAAACAGTTTCTTTTGTAGAGCAGCAGGACACAGTAACCACAGCACTGCTACTTAGGTGACACTTGTTTACCTGGTGGGTTGGTTGGGAGCTCTTTGCAACAGCTGTTTATTCATTATTTACCACACGAGTTGCAGGTTTGGCTGGTGAAGCTGTAAGGTGTGGTAATGGATTTCAGCATATCTTGGCCTTACCCTGTTGACCAAAGAGGTGAAGAGAAATATGAAGAAGTGTCAGAGCTTTCTTCTAAGTTTATTCGTGTCAGATCATGCCGGTCACAGTTGCCAGACTGTTCTGGAAACACTGAGGGAGAGAGAGACTGAAAATGAGTTAGCCATGGTGTTGCATCATTGCATGTCTAGAAATGTCAAGATTTTGAAATCCAGGAAAATACTTCATGTTACATCAAAATAGCAGTGTTTACATAGTTGTTGTTGTTTGTTTATTTTTTTTCTTGGTTTTTTATTCTTTATTAAAAGAATGCAAAATATCTGGACTAAGGTGAAAGAAGGTGTGGAGAATATGCTTTGGGAGAAAATACAAATGGAAGAAAAATTCTGATCTTGTTTCTTTTGATAGAAAGCCAGACCAAAGCCTTTATCTGAATTGTATAAATGTGAAGAAAAAAACGTGGTAGTAAGCACAAAGAATGAATGAGTAGGTCTATTGAGATTGTTAAGATCTAGTGTTTCTTCAAAGTTAAACAATTTGTTAGCAAGAACAGCAGTGGGGATTTTTCAAGGAATTAGCAAGAGAAGGTTCAAAGATGCATCTGTCATTCAGGATCCTCATCTTGTGTCCCTTCACTGGAAAGCAGCTACCAGAAAAGGGAAGGCTATGAGAAAGCAGTGAACAAGGGAATGGTGAAAGAAATAAGTAGAAAGGCTAAAAAAGGAGAGGAGAGGATTAAAAGAACAATGGAAAAAGGGAAAAAGATGGAGTCCCAGCAACACTGCCAAAGCACCCATGTTTTCTAAAGCTATTTTCATCAGGATGCTGAGGTTGCATCTTGTTTTGTGTGGTCCTAACAGCTTTTTTAATTGTTTCGTGGGGACTCAGAGGCTTTCTGTAGAGCTCAGTGGAGCCACAGGGATGGACACTAGTTGAAGACCGCTCCCATAAATTCCTAAACATCCGATCACTAGGATTTAATTCTGAGAGTTCAGTACAACATGAAAGCGTGCTTCAGAGTCCTCTGGTTCCTTACTCTGATTTCGTTACTAGAATATGTGCAGGGTTAAAACTCAGGACAGAGACAGGTCGTATCTGTAGGAGGTATTTATTTCTATATGCCCTTGTTTAGGCTTGTAGGATGCTGTTGCAAAATTGCATATAACCTACTGAGAAAAGCACATTTCACTGCAGCGCACATAGTAAGAGCGGGCCAGGTGGCAAAGCCATACCCTAGTTAGTGTTAAAGGTACACTGTGCCCTGAGAGCAGGATTGCTGTACCAAATGTCAATACCTATGATAGATTAATTTTTGGGAAACAAAAGAGCATCTCTCTAACAGGTACAGATGCAAACAGATCTAACAATCCTCTGACCCCTCCCCCCACTCTAGCCCAGAGCCTCTTTTGTCCTCTGGACTGGTGAAAATGCCTTTTTCTCTTGGTTTAATACAATGGGTGCAGAACAGATGGCAATCATGAGCCCAGTCATGGGCCTTGATTCTACCAATCTCTAATTTTTATCTTTTCTCTACTTTACATTCATGAAGGGTCTGCACAAATTTTCCCCAAGTGTTCTTTTTATTATGTAAAAAGATAACTAGAGAGATGTCACAGCAGGAAGAAAATTTTGCCAGATTTAAGGCTAATTTTGTATACCAAAGATAGAAGTGGCAGATGATAAATATGAATGATTTCACATAAGCTTCTGACCCTGACTAAATTTTTGTGACTGGCTGTTGCACAGGTGTTGTGCATGCAGCCAGCACCAAGGGAAGGGCTAAGTATTGAGCCCCGAGAGTGCCCAGCTGGTGACTGTGATTGCTGAGGGGATAGGGGGTAGCTGAGCCTGGTGGGAACAGGTACAGCTGTGCTTAGAAGGAGGAGTTGCTGCCAGTAAGGAGAACAGACGGTGCTCAGGAGAGACTTTCTCTGGGTGAGCTGAAGTGGGACCTTGTTTCTGGGAGAAAGAGGAACCTTAGCCACATCTGTGTGTTCTGAGAACCTACTCCACAGTACAGGGTGAGTGGAAAAGCTGCAGTGTTGCTTTCACTGAGCCCTAGGTGGACTGGAGTACCTCATCCATCGGGTTCCCTGGTTATGGAAAAGTGAAATTTTTAATGTGAATCTCGGGTTAGGAGGGAGGCGGATTTATGTGTAGAAGTGGAGCAATCCAGGTGGGTGTGGTGAGCCCGAGTAACTGAACAGACCCCAACTTTTGAGGAAACTCGTGGATTCTTGGGTGAGGTACTGTGCTGGAGCTGGGCTGCAGGAACTGCAGGCTGCGTGTCTCACCACTGTAATAATTGGGGAGCGGCTGTCTGACCTGTTACCGCTTGCAGGTACAACTAGTTCAGGCTCTGCCAAGTACCCTACTAAGAGTTCAGCAGAGCTGAAAACAACCGGTATCTGCTTTTTCAGGTAGGTGTATGGGGCAAGAAGTCCCTGTCCTGGTCTGAACTTGGACTCTGGGTGGTGTTGAGGGTGAAAACAGAAAACTACTTTAGAAGAGAAAGGTAAAATTCTGGTAATAAACTTTGGGGCCTATTGTCTCAAGGGGGACCTGTGCATGTTGGCTGTGAATCCACAGGTGTGTAGCAAGGCGTTAGGAATTGTTACTTGGAATAAAAAGAATGTAACTCTCTGTAGGAACAATATCAATCTCATTGTTTATTGCTGATGGCTTTTTGGTTTGGAGTATTTATCAAGAGTCTATTATTAGCCTGATTTCACAGGAGATAAGCACAGAGTGTGACCAAGTCAAGCTATATTTCCAAGACACTCTTGTATGATTTGCTGTCTTAGATATTCCCCCTCAGCCATGTAGCAGAGAGCAAAATGGCTTCTTAATCCATCTTCCTCTCCCTGGCAGGCTGCAGTTAGCCACCACTCAAGCCATCTCTTGTGCAGGCTGGGCAAGCCTGCTTCTCTCAGCCTCTTCTCACAGGGCAAGTGCTCCAGCCCCCTACTATCTTGGTGGTTTTGCTGAACCTGCTGCAGTTTACTGATGTCTTTCATGTACTGGGGTGCCTAGAATTGGATGCAGGATCTAGATATGGTCTAACAAGCGCTCCAAGTAGAGAGGGTGATCACTTACCTGTGATAATTGTTCATAAATATCCTGTAGTGAGCTGTTTCAGGCTTACTGCAGGTTCAGGCAGACACTAATGAATTGGTTACTTGCATACATAGCAGTAGACTGTGAACAATACCTTGAAGAAATTTTGGATTTTGTGCATAAGTGGAGTTGAATGCTGGATTACATTTTTCTAGAGTGCTTCTGAAAACAATGGTTTTAACGTGAAAATATGTCATCTTTAATGTAAAAAAAGAAAGTTTTTTAGTATTTTCAGGGAAATGGCATGGAATTGCATGCAAGAGAGAGGTTTCTTTATGCTGTTGCATAACCTGATGAGCTTTATGGTTAGATACCCTGTTTCTGTTCGTTATTAGACTCTTGAAACTGTGATTGATTAAATAAGAGAGTATGTGGTGAGATGGACTGCGTGGCATCTGAACAAGGTGATTCTTGCTTCTGTTATGCACGAACAGAAGTTAATGTATTTAAACCTTGATAAAACATGTAATAGGAATGCTAAATAGCAGGAAAGGGAGTGCTTCGGGGACAAATACATCATATATCTAGTTTTGGGATGTTCATGCCAAGTAACCTGTCATGTGCCATGGTCCCTGAGGCAGCCCTATGGTGATTTTGCTCTGATTAGTTCTTTATTGAAATTGTCCTTTGCTTTCAGCTTTGTGACTGCCAACTTGTCTCCTCTTCCCAGAAATATTCTAGCAGCTTCTGTACCTCCACAAAGGCTGCAGCAACTCTGATTCTGTGTCCTTGACTACAGTCTGCCATCTTGTATGGTCCCTTCAGCATCTAGCTTGGAGGATATCATGGAGGAACAGGCACAATAACCAGCGATAGTACCTTTAAAAAGTTCTTTCTGTTAATGGTCTTTTCCTTGTGTTTTCTGAAAGTTGCATGGCTTCTCTAGATTATGTTTTGGAGTAGATGTTGTATGATCTTTTTCTCCCCCTTCTAGTTCTTTCTTTCCTGCTTTAAAAACATGAAGAAAAAGGTACCCTCTCATGTACTTTTAAAGAATGTTTTCTATTACTGGACTTGTGGTTATCTGTCTTTGTAGATACAGAGAGAAGGGTAAGACAAAGCAACAGGAACTTGTAAGGACAAAACCTGAGTGTTTCCCAAGTTGTAAGAGGAGAATCTGCAGTGGCAGGGAGCCTGAAACTTCAAGTTAGAAACATCTGTAGTGCAGATTGCCTTTTTTGTTGTTGTTTTTGTTTGGTAGTTGTTGGGTTTTTTTGTTAGCATCCCTTTAGTTAAAATACAGGATTAGGTAGAACTCCACAACAGAACCTGGCAGTCTTCAGTGGCTAAGTGTTGCTCTGGCAGGGGGGCTGGACTAGATGATCTTTTGAGGTCCCTTCCAACCCCTAACATTCTGTGAGTCTATCTAGATACTTTTAGAAATAAAATGGTTTTAGACCAAAATAAAAGTTCACTCCCTCATTCTCTAAAAATTGAACTCTGAAAACTTTTCATGTTATTGATATTTTCATTGTTTAAAAAGTGTTTTAATTGTAAAAAGATGGAAAAGCTTTGGTCTTGGATTGTGTTATGAAAAATGGCAAGAAAAAAAGCTAAAAACTTTGTGAATGGTTGGCTTTTTATTATTTGCTTTTGTATGGCCTGCCTAAAAAATCACCAAACCCATCTGTTTCTCGGCCAGAGAGGTACGTCCTAGACTTGAAGACAAAGAAGGTCCTGGCTTTGATTCCCTGCTACTCAAATCGAAAGTACTAGTGACAGTCCAAATGATGCGGACACATTGCTGGTGTACTGTTTCACTCATTAGGACTGGATGAGACACTAAGCTTTGTATTGAATTTGCAGTAGATGCAAATCCTGAGTCATAATGTTGTTCAGACAGGCTTAAAGTTGAGCAAAAAAGCTGCAATCAGGAATTTAGATGTTTACCCGCTTTTCTACTCCACAGTTTGTTGCCTCTTGGTTTTGAGTTCATTCTGAGTCTTCCCACACACACACACATAATGGCATTTAGATCTAAGGTTTGTTTAGTTTCAGGAATGAGATTTTATATGATTTAATTACAGAAGCTTTGTTAAACAAAATTGGTACCTTAATTGCTTCTCCTTGATCTCCTACTCTTGTAACAGATTTTAAAAACCAAACAAACTAATACTATCCTTAGAAGTAATAAGGCCAAAACTCTGTGATATGGTGGTAGCAGTATTATTAGGTTAAATCTACAACAGCTGTTTTTCCTCTATCTGATGTAACGGGGTAAGCTGAACTAGCCTTCACCCTGAGATGCTTTCAGCTCTGAAATGCAACCATCAACTGGGGATAGAAAGAACTGTGACAATAATAACTGTTTGTTATTACTTGATAATATATCTACTGCTTGTTCAGTAATAATTATTTGCAGTAAAAAGGTATATGTTTTGGTACTTCGAGTTTCATTGCTTTCATTTCATCTGTCAAATGATCAGGTAGGGGTTAGTTGCCTTGATTAGTGCCCTCAATTTCAGGAAAAAAGCCAAAACTGTGTTTTCTTCCTTCTTTCACCTGTTTGTAGTCAGAGGGACTGTCTTCCTCTAATCTGCTTAATGAAGTTGCAGAAGACTTGCAGAAGTAATTACTGGGCATTACTGAACTGTGAAAATCACAGTGCATTTTCAGCGCTTGGGAGGCAGCAGTAGTTCACTCTTCTTGGAACGACACAGACTCTATGAAATTTTACCTGCCCTTTTGTTTTGTCCTGCAGGTGTGGAATAAAGTGACCAATAGAAGTCATAGGAATTAAAAACAGAACAGACCACTAATTAGACAAAATATATAAGCTAAAGAGCTGAATCGTGAAAGACCGTTAGCTTGACGTATTAGTTTGAGAACTGCCAGTACCCTGCACTATGATTTACATCACAGAATCGTAGAATGTACTGGGTTAGAAGAGACCTTTAAAGGTCGTAAATAAAACCTGTTGTCTGGACATCATAGCCCGGAAAAGAGAACATAATTAGAAGACAGAAAGAGAATTGCTAAGAATCCTGTCTGGAGAGGAGACAAACTGGAGGGGAAGGGGGTATACCTGGGTATTGATTTGAGAGGCTTATGGTGTAAGCAAACAGCGGTGATTATATTTTTTGGGGGGGAGAGGGTGTGGTGTTATATTCTGTTATCTAATTCACTAGTGGAATTTGTCATATCTTGTTTATCATATGTGAATGTTTTTCTCACAGGTTCAGGTTTCCAGTATGATTTTAATTAGCGTAGTTAAATTCCAGTGAGGTCTCATAGTTTTTAAGTCCATGACTTCTCAGGACTGTTCACCCCTGCTGTGTTGAATAGCTTAGGTATCATACTGTGATAAAGTGTTTTGGGGTTACTTATTTACTTTCTTTTCTTTTGAAGCAGATAACAGGTGCATAGTAGATGAATATTCAGCATAGGTTGATTGTTTCTGCATTGCATTAGAACAACAACCCACTGGAATATATTATTAGAATGTCCTTAGTATTCACCAAAGCAGAATATGATTAAATATTGCATTTACTATCATAATGAGCAAAGAGTGAAAAGTGCGTGCTATGCTATAAAGTTTCTTTGTTATTAATTGCAACCTCTTGATTTTATTTTTGAGGAGTTTTGTCATTTTTTTTTTTCTTCTGGCATCATTTCATCATTGTGCTAGAGATATATCTTGAGCTTTCTTGCTTCATTATTTTAAGTGTAGCATAGTCAAGAAGAAGCCTTCAGAGACACGTATACTCCGGAATGGCATGTTTAAGACATTAGCTGTTTAAAAAGAAATAAATTCAAAAAAATTCATTCTCCCGGCCCAAATCCATGGAATATTTGTCCTGCACTACACGTTAAAGTATTAATAAGTGTGAAATATGATGAAGCCTTAAGCACTGGAATGCTTAGTGTGTTATGCATAGACGTTTTCTTCATCAAAGAGTGGGCAGCAGCCTGGATATCTTGATGAGTTAAAGGGAAGGCATGTATGGTAGCATGTTGCATGTCATAGGAAGTTACAGCCCATGTTTCTACATATAAGGTCACAGTTCCGGTGGAAGCAGAGTATCTGCAGAAAAAGATCACACACACAAAAAGAAAAAAGCCATCATTGAATCTTTGAGCATTCCCAGATTACATCTGTACATTTTCCAACAAACAATTGGCCTACACGTTTCCCTGAAATACAGAGATTCCTTGCTTGTGCAGTCATGTCTTGGCTGATAGGAGGTTTCCTGTGAAATCTGTAAATCATCAGTACTGAGATAATAAAAGGAAAACCTAAAAAGATTATTTAAGTTAGCTATGTAAAAATACATGCTCTCCCAAACAGAGTATCTCCCTAGAGCATTAAGACACATATACAATATTACAGCTGTTGTTCTGGATCGGAAATGGTTAGTGACTGAGGAACTGGCAAGAATAAAAGGCGAACAGTAATGGTTTGATGACTGCTTGTCATTTATAAGTAGCAGCTGCATTTCCTTTTGCTTCAGTTGTATTTGTTGTTTTCCCGTCTTACTGCAGTCTGATCATCTTAAAGGTTTTTTTCCTAGAGCTGAGCTAATAAACTGATGACCTCTGTGTAGCTTTTAATCTATTCTCAGCTGGAAGCAATTGCAGTTCTTCAAGTTAGGCTCAGGAGGAGGGGATGACCAAACAGTTGTTGAACCCTCTTCTTAGCCCAGAGGCAAAACCTGTCTGCTTGGAGACGATAATGTGAGGACATGCCACAGGGAAAGCTATGTTGTGGCTTGGTATGCTGCCTCTAGAGAGGACTTCAGTCTTGGTGTTCTAGAAGCTCTAATTAATGTTCAATTAAGTAAGACATTACTCACTTAAAACAGAAGAAAGTATTAGTTGTGGAGTCCTTTGGAACTAGCAGTGGAAATAGGCTGTGGTAGATTCTTGGCCACCACATTTGTCACCCTAGATGTCGCAGGAATAAGTGCGTTGACAGATGAGCTGCAGAAAACCTTGCTTGGTGGTTTGAAAAATTAAAGCCCTAGTGCTCCTGTTGCCTGCTGGAAGTTGCTGTTTCCACAACAGGGTCAGTGGGAGAGAAGGATCTACTTTTGCAGCTTGGAGGAAACAGCCACATCCTGTATGGGAAAGGCTGAAGCTTGTGCTCGTGTTCTGCCCCGCTCCTTGCTGTGAAAGGAGTACTGCCAGAAGGCTGGACCTCCCATTCTGACACGGAACTTTAAATTTACCATGGGATGTTAGTAAAACAAATGACTAAATAAAGTCTCTGGGTAGCACAGCTGCATCATTTAACATTTTCATGGATGTTTTATAATGCAATATTGATGGGGAATTATCCTTATGAAACAGAAATCTTACCAACATCCTAAAATATAATTCAGTTGGTAAATTGAGCACAACTTCAAAGCACTTGAGCTGCTATAGATTTGTACCCTTAAGATGTAGCACGACCTTAAGTAGGAAAACTTTTGACTGACCATTTGAAATTTTAAAATCTCTCCCTTTATCAACCTTGATTTAGGCAACATGCTGCTATAATACAGTTATGAGATGAAGAGCTGCTTTTCTAGCAAAAATCATAATTTTCAGGCTGCATTTATCCAATTTTTATGATTTTTGTATTTCAGAAGAGTAGCATAGTGAACAGAATCAACTAATTTTTTCACCAGCTATCTTTGTTGTTTGCATAATGCTGCTAATGTGGAGCTGCTTGATGGAAAAGGTTCATAGAGGTTTATTAGAATATAGAATCATAGAATGACCTAGGCTG